>NC_064865.1:36771336-37071336 GCF_024139225.1 Suncus etruscus
GGGAACCCACGCACCACAAGAAAAACCCAAAAGACAATGGGAAAAACTGTACTTCCAACATAGGCATAAGACCTGTAATATAGCACCTCTTTACCTGCTTTCCCCCAAATGTAAGATAGTCTTTTGCACCACTTTGGTCCTTTAAAAACTTCGCTAACTCATTTTATTTCTTTTCTTTTTTTTTTAATTAATTAAGTTATTTTTTTAAATGTCTGTCCTACATATACATTTGTGAGCACATACATTTTTATTCCTTTTTTTTATCATTTTTGGGTAATTGACCTGTTTCTGTTATCCCCTCTGTCCACCCCCAAATACACCGACAATATAAGGTAGCACCATTTCTCCCTGCAAAGGCACACTAAATAAAGGGGAAATCTTACATAAAAAAAAGAGCTCTTATCTACTAGAGATAAGAACTCATAGTTGTTTACAATACAGGGATATCTCCTACCCTGAAAATATGTCATGTGGAATCAACTTAGACCTCAGGTGATTAGATACCATTCATCCAGCCTTGAAACCTGGACCCCAGACATAGAAACGGCACAGTTCTTCACAACAGCTACAAGAAACAAATCCCAGCCGGGACAGCCTTAATACTGTGGGGTCACCAACAAGGACCAGCTCTAACATGATATCCTGACAACGAGGAAAATGTGAACAACTTGAACTTAGAACAGATTAGCCTACCTTACCAGCCAATGACAAGACAAAACCAGAAGACTTGTCACCCTTTGGTAGGTCCAAAAGCCAAGATCGTGATTTATCGATGACTGGCTGCTAGAACCATGACCAGACTGGATATATCTTGGGACCAATAAAAAAGCCCTAGTTTAGGGTTTGAACTATGACCTGCACAATAATTATGATCCCCAGTTCCAAAGGTCTGGCAGAGACAATTGTAACGGAATGGGGCTTCGGGAAGCACAAAGAAAGACGCTATCCTAGGCGCCATCCCAGGTTCAACACAAAGACCAAGATCTCCAACCACAGAAGATGGATTAAAATGACACTGAAGGAACAGAACCTCTAGAACCACAAAGACTGACTTCATCATAAGTCCCACCTCATGATCCGTGCAGATACTGAGACCTCTAGACACAGAGGTCTGATTGTATTACCCAGGACAGGGCAGAAGTCTTCCACACACCACAAAGGCACCACCGGGAGAATAAATTATCCTGAACAGAGTCTATAGTTGACCCCATGACAATATACTCCAAGGACGGAGAAACCCCATATTTCTTAGGCCAAGTGAATTCCTCTTTGAATGACCCCAATATCTACTGTGCCAGGGCAGGAGGGAAAAAACAAAAATACAAAAAGCACAAAACCTCGGTTATTTTTTATATATATTATTTTTTATCTTCATTTATTATTATTATTATTATTATTTTTATTTACCTACCTATCTTTGGTAGATTTCTCTGTTTGGGTGTGATTATTAAAATTGTTGTCCCCAGTTATACTTATTTTTTTTCTCTTCTTTTCTTTCTTTATGTGCTATGCCATGTTTCTTATTTCAAGACCATGGCGGTTTTCGTTTTGATTTGTTTATGTTTGTTTCTTTTTGTTTTTGTTTTAGTTTTTGTTTGTCTGTTTTTCTTTGTTTTTTTTTTGTTTGTTTGCTTGTTTTTTTTATGGTGCTAATCGATATAGCTGGAATCCTCACTGGATATTTGACACTTCTTTTGGTACTGGGGGAGTGTTTCACCTTCTTTATCTCCTTCATCTCTCAAAGCGTTGATGAGAGCCCCTAGAAGGATTCCGCCCATTTTCGGCATATTAGTCTCTTACCCAGCTTATTACTTTTCTTTTTTTTCTTTTTTTTTTTTTTGGTTCTCTTTTTCAAACAAAACCATGCATCTTGAACTAGCTAGTCCTGCTTCCAGTTAGAGGGGGAAATAAGGGAGACATCAAGACCAAACAGGTGCAAGACTACTAAGTAGTAGGTCAGATACAGAGGGGACCACATATTCTAGCCGCCCTGAGGTGAGGGAAGAGGAAATGGGAGGGAGGACAAAAATGGAGGTATAGGGAAGACAATCTGGTGATGGGAATCCCCCTTGATTTTATGTAAATATGTACCTAAAATAATATTGTCAACAATATGTAAGCCACAATGATCAAAATAAAAATTATATTAAAAAAAAAGAAATGAAGAACACGGATAATGAAAACAGTAACATCATAATATCTGCTTAATGTTCCAAAGAATCAGCATGATACAGGAGAGCATCACTGCCACCACCTGGCAGTAATAGTCCTTACACTTTCCTTGAGCTAAAATCATAGGTAAAGGGGAAATTTTATTGAGAAGATGCCTTCACACAATTACTTACAATAAATCTGCACTAAAATATGCTCAAATAATGTAAATAAACAAAACTGTGTCAATAAACTGGGTCACATGGCACGAGAGATGCAGACCAAGTATAAAATTCTTGGAACTGCTTCTGTATCTAAAACACCACATAAATAATTCTACCTTAAGAAAGAAAAGGTCGGGGCTGGAGGAGGGGCACAAGCGGTAAAGAGTCTGCCTTGTTCGCACTAGCCTAGGATGTACGGTGGTTTGATACCCCGGTGTCCCATATGGTCCCCCAAGCCAGGAACAATTTCTGAGTGCATAGCCAGGAACAAAATCTGAGCATCACTGAGTGTGGCCCAAAACCCCCCCAAAAAAAAGAAAAGAAAAGAAAGAAAAGGTTCAGGTGATTCTCTGTCTTTAACAGCTGATTCCACAACAAGAATCCTAAAGGAAAAGAAAGTAAAAATTAGAGTGATTCATTAAAAGTAATGTTTTGGTGAAGAGGGCCTTGCATGTGGTCCACCCAGATTCATACCCAGCACCCTGTATGAGCCCCTGAATAATCCAGAAGTGATCCCTGAGCTCAGACTTAGGAGTATGGCCTCAGCACCTCTGAGTATGTCTCACCACAGATAAATCTGGTGTCATTTACATTCAGTTGATCACCTTTTCCTTGTAAAACTACCAGAGGCATCGTTAGAATATTATCCTGACTCTCTCTATTTTAAGCAGACATTTGTGGTCAGAATAGGACCAGGGACTCACCAGGTGTTCTAAGGAGAGAGAAAGGAGAAAGAGGAGAGGAGACAAAGGGAGGAGAGAGAGGGGAATAGAGGGAAAGGAAGAGAGGAAGATAAAGGGAGAGAGGGAGAGTGGAAAAGATAAAGAAAGGAGGAGAGAGGGGGAAAAGGGGGAAGAGAGGAAAAGAGGAATAGAGAGAGGGAGGGAAGGGTCACCACTCAGTGTCACTCCAAACTTTCACCCAACCACAGACAACCACTGACAGCCCTTCCCACCCAGTTGATCCACCTCCAGGCTCAGCATGGTGCTTCACACACCCCTAATCCTTCCCAAGGGAACACCAAAAGCACCTGATACCCCATTGACACCCCCAGATTACTTATCACCTCACACAGTTTCAAGGTTCCTCCTTTACCACACACACACACACACACACACACACACACACACACTTTGGCCTCTCCCCACATATACACACCCCTTTCTCTCACACACTACATCTGTCTCTGTCATCTGCCTCTCTGTTTCTCTCTCTCTACTCATACACACACATACACACACACATACATACATACATACATACATACACACACACACACACAGTGCTCTCATCCCTCAGTGTTCACCTCTCTGAAAGGTGAAGCCATAAAAAACATGAAGCCAGAGCGATAGTACACTGGTAGGAGTTTGCCTTGTACGCTTCTGACCCAGGACAGACCAGGGTCCTATCCAACACATCCCATAAGGTAACCATAGCCAGGAGCGATTTTTGCATGCATAGTCAGGTGTAACCCCCGAGCGTCCCCAGGAGGTGCAAAAAACACCATAATTCTGTTTGCAGTATGTGTCCACCACAGCCAGCTAGTTCTCCAGTTTGTCATTTTGTGTGTTTCAAGACGGAACTTCTAGATGTGTAATGTCTATCACCAAAAGGAACTCGCACCCCATGGCTATCAAAGCTCAAGAGCTCCTCTCCACTATACCTACTCTGTGCATTTGGAGAAGTGACACTCAACTTTCATTTTAACAGGAAACATGCTGTGGGGACAGGAAGGCTGTGTGAGGGTTGGTCCAGGAAGCAACTGATAGAGACACCCTCAGTGAGCTGAACCCAGAGGCCATGAGAATACCGAATCCCAGACTGAATCATAGGAACCAAAGACTCCAGAATGCAGGAAATCATCTACCATCCTCCTGTTCCCAGGGAAACACAGGAAAGGGGGAGATATTGTATCTGACTTAGAACTGACTGCGTAATGTCAGGAGAAAACTGGGGTTCTGGTACAGAGAACAATAGGATGACCTAAGCTAGATGAGGGGCCAGAAATGATTCCTCTGATGAGAAACATGTAAGATACCTGGAGGTCCACCAGGACAGTTTTCTACACCAGGAATCAAATTTCTACCAGAAAAAAGGTCCTAATGGTGCCCTGGGATGAAACCAGAAGATTCTCTGGGTCTCCCTGACTTGGACACAGGATCTATTGCAAAACAAGGTTCTCTAACTACAGAAACTTGACTGTGACTACTGTGATTGTAGAATCAACATAGACATTGAATATTCTGAAAAATGTTTGTCGCAGTGATGTTCAAAAAATCAAAACAAAAAAATAAAAAGAATGACTGGAAATCAAGGTCTTTATATTGGGATTTTAAATTGCATGCATAATTGTTGTTCTGTGTGTTCTTTGAATTGAGAAATATTGCTTTATCTCTTTTCTTGGCATCTTCTCTATTTTTGATGCTACATGGCATTTTGTTGATTTGCACAAATACAGGCAGGAAGTTTTCCTCTCTGTAGTGGTGGTCACTCTTCATGAAGACAAGAAATCCTAAAAGTCAGCTAGCTGACCACAAAGCCATCTTTCAAAGGAATAGAGTTAAAAGGGGTTAAGGTTGAGTGACAAGCATGCCCCTACTCTTAAACACTTGGCCATACAAGTGGAATGATGACTTGACGAAATTGGAGATCTTCTAGCAGTTTCTGGATTTGCACTGACTGGACACAGCCTGGGCTCTGCTCTCAGTCTGGGGAAAATCTCTCCCAACCTGAAGATGGGTGGGGCAGATGACCTTTAGGGCTCTCCTACAGAGGGTGAGATGCCCAGGGCTATCATTCAGATTATCCTACTGAAAGGACCCTTTCATCTCTACATTGGCCAAGCCTGAGTAAAACAAACTTGATAAATAAAGTATTTATGTCTTTATTAATGAAACATGGGCTTTGTCCTTGAAAAATCCTCAGAAATTCTCTGTAAATAATGGGGTGCCCCAGATGGATATTTCTCCAGTATTGCTGTGTTTATCCAAGATTATCATTAATTAGTTGACAAAGTTCATGGTAAAAGTGGAGAGAATAACTGTGTTTCTGTAGTTGATTAAAATAATTGCATTCCAGTAAGCATAATTTAAAGTCTATTCCTCACATTAACATGAATAGGAGAAGAAAGGAGAAGTAACTCAGAGCTGTGTTTATTAGAGGTCCATTAACTGCTCTAGGGTCAGATCTGTTTAAGTAATATTCCTCTGTGTATTTGCTTTAATCCTTTTCAGGTGTTGAAACTGTAAAGCTGCATCAATTAAGTGCTCCTTTGAATTAAGGTAGCATGAGATTTCTCCTCTTCTTAGGTAGAGACCATTATCCTTTGCCAGCCTGAAGAAATTACAGAAGAAAGGCCTTCAGCCACACTCCCTTTTAATGACTTCTGAGGTGGAGAAATCTCTAGTAAAAACGTGAACCAGGAAAATCATCAGGAAAGCTTCCAGGGGGATAAAGGCAAAGAAGAGCCATGGATATTCAATGAGCTAAGGTGCTGCGGAGTTTTTATCATAATAAGATAAAGGTCCCTAAGCAAACCTTAGTGGGCTCATTTTCCCACTGGGAATCAAGCAGGTGCACGAAACGGACAAATATGAAATATGAATTATGAAATATGAAATAAATGAAACCTCACAGAACTACATGGTGAAAATAAAGAGGGAGAGACCAGAGAGAGAGGCTTTATTCCTTGAATGGGTTTTAAATAGAAGGATTTTGGGGCATAGCCAGGAAAAAAGGAAAAGGGGATGAACCAATGAGATCAAAGCTAGAATTAGCATATGAAGAGACAGGTAAAGAAAAACCAGATACCTTTAAGGAAATGGGGGGGGGGGGAGAGAGAGAGAGAGAGAGAGAGAGAGAGAGAGAGAGAGAGAGAGAGAGAGAGAGATCACAGGAAAGCTCAGCAGGAGACTTTTGGCGGACTTTGATACTGTATTTTCTTTGTTTAGGAGAACTGAGGCTGGATTTCTATAATGGCCAAATAGAGAAAGGATGTAATGTTACAGCCATGTTGGAATTACTGCCAATGATCCACGCAAAGGGTCAAATGATTGACTTCACTAAGCAGGCCTTTTGGCAAATAATTCTTTAAGAGGAAAGCCCTGCACCAGGGAAGGAAAAGACCACATCTGCTGCGTGCTTTCCTTGAGATGGGATGTAACACTAAGGCTATTGGCATCAATTGAAAATTACATCATGCCTCTCTAGCCTAGAGATTAGGGTATGCAGCAAGAACTCACCAAACACTGAATAAGAATCGGTGGTAGAAGGAAAGAAGGAACAAAAATCATGGTCTCCCTGGTGATGTTAAGGGTTAAATAAAATAGCACCAGGTGTGGGAAGCATTTCTTCATCACAAAGGCAACTGGAGTTTAGGCTCCATGTTGATCTCTGCACCCCAATAGCTGTTTAAATGGAAGAATTAAAGAAGCAGGAACATCCTTTCTCCTTGCAGTAGAGCAACAGCCTGAATAAGGAGGACATCTTGCAGATCCAGCTCACCAGTCCAGAACAGATGGCAGATAGTCCTGGTGGTCCTACTGACTGAGGCCATGACTGTGCAGTGACTGCAGGATGACCAGCAAGAATAAATCCTCTCTTACCCAGACTGTGGATGGAGGGTCTATGGATCAAACTGTCACCCTGGGTATCCCTCCCCTAAACTTTGACCTTTGTGATTTGTTTGGAGTTTCTGGTTATGCTCTACAATATCCCCTTTTACTAAGGTGTAAGTTTGAAAATATGTAGATATCAACCCATGTGTTTTGTTTCTAGGATAGCAAAGTGCCCCAATAGCATTCTCATTTTATGCTTGTAAAGAATGGAGTACCCCAAAAAGTAGGGAGGATTTTCTTGACAGGAATGTGTCAGGGAAGCCATCTGGCAGCACAGAGGGAGCTGGTTCCTGAGGCAAAAGAAGGAGAAGCAGAGTTTGGGGAGTGCTTTTAACCTGAGATTTCTGGCCCAAATATCAGTAGGACTTTTCAGAAAATGTGCCCAGACTAACTTCTAGTGGGGAGCATCACTTAAGGCAAATATGGAGGTAGTTAACCTTTCAACACTGCCTTAAAGAGCCAGTGTAAGAAGCCCAACCCTCTACCTCTGTTTGGTCCAATAATTAAATGGGAAGAGGACAGTTTTGCACATCATAGCATTTAGTATCATTTTTTGCATTTGATTGTTCTCTTTTGATACGATGAGTATTCCACTATTTATCTATTAACTATGAACTATTATCATTTATCTATTAACTTTTGGATTGTTTTCTGTTTAAGGAATGCTTAACTAAGAAACAGTTGCATACATATATTTCTGAGGATATGGATTAATCTTGGAGGGTAGATTCTAGAAGATTTTATATGCAAAATAGATATTTAACGTTTTATAAAATGGCCAAGTATTTCTTTTGTTGTTTGTTTTTTTGTATTGGAGTCAACTTAGTGGTGCTCAGGGGATACTTTCAAGTCCTAATTCAGGAATGACTCCTGAAAGGCTCAAAACAATGAAGGGTTTTTGAGGATTAAACTCAAGTCAGCTGCTTGCTTAAAGGTAAGTACAGGGGCCTTTAGTGCTTTAGTGTCACTCCAACCACAGAGGAGTGTTTTTTCATATTTCTATAATATAATATGTTCTCATAGCAATGCATCAAAGATTAGTTTTGCTTCTTATTCAAACATAAAAAGATGTTGAAAGTACTAAAATTAAAACTAACCCATTTAGCAATACAACCTGAGAAATGGTTAAAGAACTCAGCTTCCCAATGGCAGGTGTCTAAAAAGGGGTTGAGCAAAAATCAAAATAATAACCTAATAAGAGTATTATAAATCAAAGTGCTTTAAATTAAAAGAAATAATGTGCTTGATTTTAACTATTTTTACCTTTAACTTTTTATTCATATGAACCCTTTTGAGAAATAAATTATTCTGAAATTAAATTGATTTATCACATCAAATAGTAATATCTTTCATGAGTAAATAATTAAACACAAACAACATACACACATAAAACAAACTTAAAGCACCAGACTATAACTTTCCTCCACAAAACATTTCATGCCACCCCATATAAGAAAAAAAAAAAAAGGCAGAATTTTTGTTTTTTTCTTCCAAGGTATATAGGAGAGACGATCTCTTTTCAAGAAAAAAATAATTCAGTTTGTCTGAGCCTACAATTGACATTCCTCACATCTTTCTAGGCAAATTTCATTCAATAAAAACTATCTTGCTTCAATATTTTGCCTTCTCCTCAAGTTCTTTTCTGTAAGTAAAAGGCAGCTGTCCTTGAAGAAAGGTTTCTCTCTAATCCCAAGCAATCAGATGACAGGGTCTGTCTCCCCCATTATTTTGTAGAACAATTGGGTTCCACTTGAATTTTATGTCTATCTCCTGGGGCTATAAAGACCTTAACATATATAATGCCTCTCAACTAAAGAGTAAGCATGGCACATATTATTATAAGATCAAAAAAATTTCTCTCATAACATGAAGCTCAGCACAAAGAGTGATGAGTGGAGTTAGAGAAATAACTACACTCAGAACTATTCATCTACTCCTGAAAGTGCTCAGAGGACAATGAGGGATCCAGGAAACAAACCCATGTTAGCCTCATTCAAATCAAGCATCCTACCCAATGTGCCATTTCTGGTACTACAATGTAACTTATTTTTGTTAATTAGGTTTGTACACTAGATGTATATACTTCCCAATTTCTTAAACAATGTTCATAAAAACATTTACATACTTTATGGGTTTCCAGATATATTTGGTAATTTTCCCAATTATTTAATTCTATCTATTTACTAACTTATTAATTTAAATTTTAGTCTAGTTTATTATTTGAGTCCAGTTCTATGCATTATAAACTCCTATTTCTCTCCTCAGGGATCACAGATGTGGCAGGAAATTGAATCCTCATTACCTACATGCAATGCAAGTACCTTACACTCAATACTATCTCTACAATTCCTAGCTTAATTTTTTACATAACTATATGAATATTCTTCAAAATTTAAAAAATATAAAGTCATAAATGGAAACATTCAGATCTGTCATTGTTGCTTCTTCTAATAATTTTTATTTTCTATAGATAAAGAATGAGCTTATAAATATGTTATCTATATATCCAAGTGCATTTTTAATATTATTCTATGTCAGATCATTTTTCTCCCACTTGAAGAATACTTGATGTTGGGATGTCTATCAATGTCTTCATACATTCCATTTAGCTTCCAACATTTTTGTAACTTCCATATGTATTTATCAGGAACTTGTTTTTTACATAATCTGTGAACCTCACAAATACAACTCTTTTCTCTATAGTTATAGTGTTGTATTACAGGGCTCTGAGACTTTTAGGGGATAATGCCTCCAACCAAAGAGTAAGAAGATCAAAAAAATTTTTCTCCTGACATGAAACTCACCACAAAGAGTGATGAGTGCAGTTAGAGAAATAACTTTACTGAGAACTATCATAAAATGTAAATGAATGAGGGAAGTAGAAAGCCTGTCTAGAGTACAGGTGGGTGGTGTGGAGTGAAGGGAGACTTGGGACATTGGTGATGGGAATATTGCACTGGTGAAGTAAGGTGTTCTTTACATGACTGAAACCCAACTACAATCATATTTGTAATCAAGGTGTTTAAATAAAAATAGCCAACACAAAGAGCTCAAATATATTTCTAATGCAGCATTACTTTAATGAAAAATATCAAAATTTAGATATTTTTCCTTCAAAGTAACATAAAAATGATATGACATAATTTTAAATTTTTACATGCCCTGTCCTTCTCTGTTATTAATATTCCTTTATTTGATGTTGTTTTACTTTATTCCATGGTGTAAATGACTTGGCTTGGAAAATGAAAACACATACAAGGCCAATATGATCTATATTTATTAAAAACTTTCTCATTAGGTAGCAAATTATTCTTGATTAAACAGTGCATAAAGCTCAAGATAAAATGGGGATGAGCAACAGAGACTTCCTAATCCACATTTATAAAACTTTAGGCGAATAAATGGAAAGAATTATCCTGTTCACCCTTGATTTTCCTATTACTTCAAATCTTTGAGACTACATGGAGTAGATAGTTCCTACATATATATTTAAGGAAAAATTTCATAAAGTAATGAGGATTGAAGGTAGTTCAGATTCACTGGTTGTGCTATGTTGAATACAAAAGGAACCAGAAATAACTGAAGATCAGACAAGAAGTGAGAACTCAGGAGATTCTCATGTAGGGAGAGGAAAGTAAGTTATACATGAAGAAGGACCTTTTCAAGGTCATAGAAAAAGGAAACCAGATCCTAGCAAAGCACACTCATGGGGAAGAATTGGAGCTAAGCAGGAAACTTTTCATATGATGGAGAAGGAAGAAAAGCTTCTTCGTTTAATGTCAACATCTTCAATTCAGTGCAGAAGTCCTGGAGAAGAACGAAGAGTGTTATACTAATACCTAAAACTATAAGTATTTTCTCCCTTTTCAAAGTGTCTAATACTACAACCTAAGGTAATCGGGGTCAGGGGTGTTCATATCAGCCTGATCAAAACTACTTTACTTTTGATTTGTATTTTCTTCAAGAGGGGCACACTTAGTGGCTGCACTCAAAGGATACTCCATGCTTTGCACTCAGAAATCGCTCCTGGCAAGCTAAGGGGAACATGTAGGATGACTGGAACCAAATCCCATTCAGGTCAGTCCCGGTTGGCTGTTTGCAAGGCAAATGCCCTACCAGTGTGCTATAGCTCTGGCCCCAAAATTATATTACAAGTCACCTTCTATTCAATGGGGAGCACACTTTAGTGTAAACTGCCCAATTACTTGTCAGATCCAAAGTCAATTCCAATAGCTCTGTCTTCCCTCTTGTTACCCCATAAATATGTTTGAGAGAAAATGAGTACATCTCTAAGACACAAGTAAAATGTTACCTGTGGGTTGAAGTCCCGAGTTTCCTATGAAAAGAGAAAAATGTATATACTAAATCAAATGGCAGAAATATGTTGAATAAAGAAAAAAAAAGGTTCCATGAACCAAATCAATCACATCCCTGAGATTTTTCAAATACCACAACCATCACCACAAACGCCAGGATAGAAAATAGAAAGTAGGAGCACTCGAAACATCAGTTTTACAAATAAATTTAAATCAATTTCATCAATTTTAGAGTCTCCTTCTTAATTATTCCAGTTTGATACACTGAGATCTCCATAAATCTTAACAATTAACATTTTTGACAAAAACATTAGTATTTAAATATATATAAATTAATTTTTATTAGGCCAGGAGAGATAGCACAGTGGCATTTGCCTTGCAAGTAGCCGATCCAGGACCAAAGGTGGTTGGTTCAAATCCTGATGTCCCATATGGTCCCCGTGCCTGCCAGGAACTATTTCTGAGCAGACAGCCAGGAGTAACCCCTGAGTACCACCGGGTGTGGCCCAAAAAATACAAAAAAAATATTTTTTATTTATTAAAGTATAATGATCTACTATATTATTGATAGCTGAGTTTAGGCATATAATATTTAACCATTAGCCCAACCACCACTTTCAACATACTATGTTTTAAAAAGAAATACTGGGGCCGGGCGGTGGCGCTGGAGGTAAGGTGCCTGCCTTGCCTGCGCTAGCCTAGGACGGACCGCGGTTCGATCCCCCGGCGTCCCATATGGTCCCCCAAGAAGCCAGGAGCAACTTCTGAGCGCATAGCCAGGAGTAACCCCTGAGCGTCACAGGGTGTGACCCAAAAACCAAAAAAAAAAAAAAAAAAAAAAAAAAAGAAATACTGATTTTTTTGCGTGTGGATAGCCAGTACATTTGAGGTAAACCAGTTAAAGAAAGTTCTGTTGAGGATCAAAAATACTGACCTTTGATAAGTATAATCAAAATAATATATAAACTAAATATTAATATATAATATTATAAACATTTGTATTTATTTTAGACATAAATATGATATATTAATCATTTAAAAAGGATAAACAAAATAACATTTATTTCTTAGGAAAAATCTAGGTTGGATATAGTATTTGAATTTTAAGATCCATTACCTTTCTGATTTCTGTAGTTGATAAACAGGCCTACTCCAAGGAAGACTAGGCCCAAAACGAAGCCCCCAATTCCACTCAGCATTTTGCTCTGTGCAGAGTCACTCTGTGCCCCTAAGAGAAAAAGAATTTTAGTGATTTGACTAACATATAGTTTTGGTCATTGAGATTCAGAGATTAGGAGCATTGAAAAGAGAGAAAATTAGATGAAAAGATCTAGAATACCTGGCCATTTTTAGAAAAAAAAAAGTATCTGCCTTAGTAGAAACAATATTCAGGCATTAAATTTATTTCAGGTATTGAAACTATGACCTATGGGCACTAAAACAATAGCTGATGATGAGAAGTCTAGGATTCAAGGATTTTAGCTTGTCTAGTGTAACAGAACTAACAAAGTGCTGAGCTGAGACTGGGCTCCATTCATGTCAGAAAGTCGTTATATTGTGGAACACTATATTGTGCTTTTTCTAAGACCATAGTGAAATCTCAAGGAGCTGCATCATGATTGTCTCAGCCAGAAGCAGGGGACCAAAGACCAAGCTCAAAGAATAGCCATTGACTAACATAAGAGTGTCAAAACAAAGGGAGCTGGAGAAATAGCAGAGCAGTAGGGCATTAGCTTTGCCCATGAGCAAATTGGAGCAAACCAGATTCAATTTCCGGCATCCCATATGGTCCCGTGAGATTATCAGGAGCAATTTCTGAGTGCAGAGACAGGTGTGGCACAAAAAAGGGGGGGGGCAGAGCTATTACACAGCTGGAGGTAATTTGTCTTGCATGAAGTATACCTGGGAATGACCCAGGTTCAATTCCAGCATCCATATGGTTTCCCATATTAACAGGGAGGATTTCTGAGCACAAAGCCATAAATAACCCCTGAACATCATCTGGTGTAACAACAATAACAACAACAACATAAGTCAGAATGGGTAAAACCTGTCACTACCTAGAAGGAATTGCCTTTAGAAGATAGGAATCTGTACACAATACCACATACATATTATTTCTAAATAATTAGGACATCAGAGTGTCAATCAGAAGAACCTGTGCTGAAGAAAAGGGGAATGGAACAAATGAAATATGTTGTGGAGAGAAGGAGATCTGACACTCAAGGATAAGGTAAGTTCCCTCCATACTGGAAGAGACACTCTAGAAATCATAAAGCTGCTCACTCCATTCCTCTGACATGGGCTTTGCCAGGCTTGGGTGCTCCACTTGGCACCTGTAGACATCTCCACTCTCAGGAACTGTTTCAAGCATCACCATTATCTGGAAGGTCCAGTCTCCATTCCGGATGAGTCCTGTGGAGATCACTCCAGCCTCCTGCTCCTGGCCATTCCGGAACCACCTGACTTCAATGTGACCTGGGTAGAAACCATTCACAGAGCAGACCAGGAGGTAGTGGTGGTGCAGAGGCTGAGTCTTCGTAGGAAACACTTTAGTCACCATAGGCTGAACTAGGAGGGAGAAGTGAACAAGAAAAAAACCTCAGTTTTTAGGGAAGCTCTTTTACCTTTCTATAAAAACAACTCCAAGGTGGTACCTCAGGGGACAGTGTCATATCACTGAACTCAATCCTAACTGTATTAGCAAAATTTGATTTTAGAGCTGTGAGTATTTATGGGTTGTTTTTGTTTGTTTGTTGTTTTTTGTAATTCATGTAAAGTGTGGAGTTAGGCATTTAACTATTAAATTAATTCATTAAGTAGTATAGTGATTAAGGTGAGATTTCAGGAGCTACACTGGTTTAGAATTAGTGTTTGTCTTATAGATTATCAAAAAAGTGTTTGCTTCTTTCATATTCATCTTTATTTTCTATTATCATTAACAGAATACTTACCTTCTAGAATTATGTGAGGATTAATGAAAAGTTAGATCATAAATCAAAAACTGGAATTCACATTTCAAATTGCAATTGTAATTATTTCAATATTCTTAATATGATTCAAAGAAGTTTGAATATATGTCCACAATAAATGGTGGCATGAACTTCATCTGGGCAACAATCATAAATTTAACAAAACACTCAACAAATTATGAACAGAATAAACATGTTCCAACATGAAGAAGCAATGCATGTCAACCCCACAGATAGTATCATACACAATGTGAAAACTAAAAGAGTCCCTTAAGATCTAAACAAGACAGAAATGTTCACTCTCACCATTAATAATAGATTTGGAAATCCTCATTAGGTCAATAAGACAAGAAAAATGTCAGAAATACAAGATAGAAAGCAAGAATGAAAACGACCATCATTTGCAAATAGTCCTTTAAAAAAAACTACTAAGATAGTCTATAAAAAAAATACAGTATGCTGGCAGGATGCAAAGCCAATGCCCAAAACCTATAAAGTTCCATATGCAATGGCTAAGCAAATAAAAAACAATCCCACTTACATTTTTTATCAAAGTGAATAAAATATCTTGGGGAAAAGGCCTTTACACCTGACATATGTAATTAGTAAGATTAATTGTATCGACTTTGTATATTTTTCTTTTAGTGCCATGCCCTTCAGTTTTAAAGGCTTCCTCCTCACTCTGTGATCATGATTCCTGGTGGTTCTTGGGGGGACATATAGAGTGTTGGGGACGAAACTGAGGTCAGTCTAAGCAACAGAGGTGCCTTAATCCCTTTACTATCTATCCTGCCCTTAGGGAAAATTTTAAAGTGTATGTAGCAATAGAAAGAGCCTCTGCACATGATTTGGAATATAAATATTGTAAAATTGCTCATTGTATAGTGATTTACTGAGTGAACACAAACTCTACCAAAATTCCAATAGTCTCTTTAAAGACATAGAACAATTTTCTAACAGAACCTTTGAAATAAAAAATACTATCATAACACCCTACAAACAAGCGAATGAGAATCACCAAGATGTACTGTCAGACTGGTAAAAATGACAAACAGACTGGAAACAACAATCATTACTGAATTATGGAAAATTAGGAAAGGTGCAATTTTTCTAGATAGTGGTATGGAGATTAAGAAATAGAAATAACTGTTTGAAATATAATAGAATTAAAAAGTTCTGCTATATATCCTCAATTGAATATTATTCACCAATAAAAATAGATGAAACCATTTAATTTGTGACAACATAATTAAAACTTTACGTAAATGTGCTAAGCAAAATTAATCAAGTCAAAAAAATTCAAATTGGGGCCTGTGAGGTGGAGCTAGAGGTAAGGTGTCTGCCTTGCAAGCACTAGCCAAGGAAAGACCGCGGTTCGATCCCCCGGCGTCCCATATGGTCCCCCCAAGCCAGGGGCAATTTCTGAGTGCTTAGCCAGGTATAACCCCTGAGCATCAAATGGGTGTGGCCCGAAAAGCCAAAAAATATTTTCTTCAAATTACTTTTTTATACATGGACAATAAATAACAAAACTTGGGCCCGTGTAATAGTAATGTTAATGGTTCTTGCCTTACATGTCACCAACCTTGGTTTAATTTAAGGAACATATTCGGTTCCCCCACCTACTTCCTGGATTTAAACCCTGAACAAAGAGTCACAAAAATGCCCTGACCACAGCTGGATAGAGTTGCAGGGGAAAAAAATACATCAATAATAAATGAATAGCCCAAATTATCTTTCAAATAACCAAAAAAAAAAAAAACCAATCAATAGGCTCGATGAAAAAAAGATGATGGTTACCCAAAGAGGAGTGGAAAAGAAAGGGATGGAGGAGCTTATTCTGGTCATAAAAATGGAGGCAAATACTGGTAGAGGCAGAGGGACATACTGCACATATCCAGTTATGAAACTATACTCACAGTGTATATACAGTATTATTAAATATATACTATCATATTCTATAAAACATAATGGTTATTATAACCTGTTATATGACAACATTTAACTATATAATGTATAATTTTATACAAATTTTCTATCTGAATCACTTGAACTATATGAAATCTTAGAAATTAATGATTCCAAGGAAACCAGTTAAGTTTAAGTTTTTATAGTATGGTAAAAGATAGAGGACTGTTCATGTGCATTAGCAATATATCAGATAGAAAAAATAATAACATCCATTAATAGCTGCAAAGTTGAACAACTGAAATACAAAACTAAAGAATGAAATAATAGTAAAATGAGCCATAGAAAGGAAATACACAGATTTTTAGAGAGAATCATATCATAACTTGTGATTAATGTTCAAAATAGACACCAGGAGGAAGGGGAGTCTCACTGCCACATGTGGCTATAATAGTCATTACACTTTACCTGGAGATAAATTTGTAAGAAAAAAGGGGGAAAATTGTTTAGAAGATGCCTTCCCAGTTTACTTAATATGCACTAAAATAAGTTCAATGTAATAATGTAAATAAGCAAGCAAATCTGTGTGGAAAACTGGCACATCTCAGGAGAGATGCTGACCAGGGTGAAATCCTTGACTGCCTCAGTGACTCAGACCTAAGACACCACACAAAGGGTTCTATGTTGAGAAAGGAAAATGCAGGTGATTCTATTTTCAAAGGTTGATTTTTACCACCAGAGTCCTGAGGAGAAAGAAAGAGCAAGGAGAGTCGCTGATCACTTCTGGCAGCCTGGGCAGTAGCCTTGCATGTGTTCCTCCAGGTTCCTCCCCATCGCCCTATATGACAGTGTTTTACAACCTTTTTGTGCAAAGGCACACTTTTTTCATGAAAAAAAATCGTCATTAGAAAATGTTAGGGGCCCGCGAGGTGGCGCTAGAGGTAAGGTGTCTGCCTTGCAATCGCTAGCCAAGGAAATGAATATGGTTCGATTCCCCGGTGTCCCATTTGGTCCCCCCACGCCAGGGCAATTTCTGAGCGCGTAGCCAGGAGTAACCCCTGAGCATCTAACGGGTGTGGCCCGAAAAACCAAAAAAAAAAAAAAATCTTAAAAAAAAGTTTTAACTCTGTGCCTATGTTGACTAGATATTAAGTAATTCTCTTGAATAGGAATGAAATAAACACACAGAAATTATTTTATAATGACTTTATTATGAAACAATCGAATGACTGGTCTATTTGTGAGCCGAAGCCGCATGTTACGAGTGAAATTGGAATTTTGACCACGGCACACCAGATAATACCTTACGGAACAGTGGTCCAAAAACGCTGCTATTTGGGCCCCTGAATCACCCAGAAGTAAGTCATCCCAGAGCAGAGCCAGGTGTAAGCCTGAGAGCCAGAGTCTGCCCCACCCGAAACAAAGGTGGTTTCGTGGTCTCATTTACATTCGGTTGATCCCTCTTTCCCTCTCCCGTGCTCTCTCTCTCCCTCTTTCTCCCTTTCTTTTCTCTCTCCCCCTTTCTCCCCCCTCGGACATACACACTCGCCCCTCAGTGCTCACCTCTCCTGTGCACGATGAAGCTCTCTAAGACCCCATAGTTGTATTTGCAGTACGTGTCCACCGCGGCCCTGTTATCCTCCAGGATGTCCTTCTGTGAGTTCCAGGACTCGGCTTCCGGCCGCCCCAGCTCGGTCACCGGCAGGAACTCGCCCACGTCGCTGTCGAAGCGCAGGTGCTCGGCTCCGTTATAGAAGTTTCTCTCCAGGAACCGCACCCGCTCCGTCCCGTTGGAGAAGTGACACTCATACTTCCTCATTTCCAAGAAATGCGCTGCGGGGACAGGAAGGCGGGTGAGGGCGGGACGGACGCGGCGGGCAGAGGCGCTCCAAGAAGAGCCCAGAGCCCCAACAAAGGCTCAGCCCTGACTGAAGCGCACACCCCACACTCCACGATGGATTCGGGGGTTCAGCTGCGCAGGGAGGCCCAGGGAAAGGGGCGGTTTTCAGAGCTGCTTCTGGGACGGGCTCTGCCTGGAACACTGGGCTTGGGGGAGCCAGGGGAAAGAAGAAGCACTCCCTGTTCTCCTCTCACCCACCACTGGGCCCCCACTGGGGACTCTGAGGATTATCTCAAAGGAATCCCAGTCCAGGTGCCAGAGCTATAGCATAGCCATAGGGCTTTTGCCTTGCACTGCAAAGGACCCTGGAGGACCCGGGTTTGATTCCTGACATCCCATATGATACTCGAGCCTGCCATGAGCGGTTTCTGAGCACAGAGGCAGAGTAACCCCTGAGCGCGCCGGGTGTGACTCAAAACCAAAACAAAGCAAACAAAAAAATATTCCGGGTACAGCACGGTGGCGTTAGAGGTAAGTTGTCTGTCTGCCTTGCCAGCACTACCGTAGGACGGACCGCGGTTCGATCCCCCAGCATCCCATATGGTTCCCCAAGCCAGGAGCGACTTCTGAGCACATACCCAGGGGTAACCCCTGAGCGTCACCGGGTATGCCTACCCCCCAAAAAAATTCCAGTCCAGCCTGAAGTGGTGAACAAAAGCCAAACTCACCATCACTTACACAGGACTAAGAATAAGAAAAGACTGAGGTTGGCTACAGAGGATGACAGGATGATTTAAGTCAGTGTTTTTCAACCTTTTTTTGTGCAAAGACACATTTTTTTTCATAAAAAAAAAATCACGAGGCACACCACTATCAGAAAATGTTAAAAAAAATTTAACTCTGTGCCAATATTGACTATATATAAAGCAATTCTCTTGAATAGAAATCAAATAAACACAAAGAAATCATTTTATGATGACTTTGTTATGAAATAATACTAATAATCTAATGATGGGTCTATTTGTGAGCCGAAGCCACATGTTACGGATGAAACTGAAATTTTTCCCATGGCACACAAGACAAAACATCTCATGGCACACTTGTGTGCCACGGCACAGTGGTTGAAAAACGCTGATTTAAGTTACATGAGGGGCCAGATATTGTTCCTCTGAGAAGAAGCATGGAAGATACCTCAGTTCCTATGGATCAGTCACTTACACTTGTGTAGTTTCAAAATATACAATATAGGCAACCGTTATGATATATGACATACTTATTCTCAAAGGTATATATATTGTGTTTATATTTAATTTTAGCTGACAGCATTTCAAAATACTTATAACGTGTCAAAAAGTCAGACAAATAAATGGGACCAGGCGATGAATCTGGGGGAAATCATAGAATCAGAACTAGAGAAATAGGATGAATGCTGGGTTCAATCCACAGCACCCCATATGTTTCCCTGAACTGTACCAGTAGTTATTTCTTACTGCAGAACCAAGAATAAACCCTAAACACCACTAGGGATACATGCCCGAAAATGGAATCTAGAATCACTGCAGAGATTGGAGACAAAATTCTGAAAAGTGTTTGTCTCAGTGATGCTTTTGAGACCTAAAAACAAATTTTTATACATATATAATATATACATATATAAAGTGAAGTTCTTAAACATCCATTAACTAAATGGATTGATTTGGTTAGATCTTTGCAAGAAAAGAATTAGTGGATCCTTGGAGGAAGGGAGTGAGTGTACAGATGATGGGTATAGTGTTATAGTTATGTGCTTGGAAGTCATGAGATGCTGTGAATCTGTGCTGTTAAATCCTTTGTTGGGTGTTTGTGAATCCATAAATAGTTCCCAGAATGAGAAATTACTTCCCATCCCCTTGTCCCCTTCCAGGGGGAGATCTTGGTAATATTTATCCATAGCAAATAATAATCCACACAGACAAGAAGGTTAGGGTGTAAAAGATTGGGGAGAGGGAAAGAGGGGGGAAGAGAGAGAGAGAGAGAGAGAGAGAGAGAGAGAGAGAGAGAGAGAGAGAGAGAAAGAGAGAGAGCAACTCTAAGGAAATATTTTTATAAACAACAATTCCAAGAATAATCTTATGGAAATATTTTCATAAACTAAAATGAGGGACAGTACTTTAAATCACAGAACCTCAATCTATATTTTAAAAATGTTTTAGAACTTTAAAAGGTTTTTTAATAATAAAATAAAGTGACAAGTTTATGCAGCTATCTAAAATGTTTGTACAATTAAAGTATAATCAGACACAAGGTTCTGAAATGGAAGGTGAGTGTTTGTACAATTACTTGAGTCTGGACTTAGAGAAGCCCAGCAATGGAAACCAGTGTATCCAATCTCAGCTATGTTGACATTTTGGAGGAGATTATACTTTATTGTGGAAAGGCTGAACTGTACAGTGTGTAGAATGTCTATTTGGCATTCTATGTCAGAAATGCCCCCAGTTGTTACAAGAAAAACTGTTACAGACATTACCCAGGTGACAGAATGCTGTTCCCTTGGTTCCTACACTAAATGCCATCTGAGAACTCCAGGATGAAGCTGCTAAGAACTATGCTGCAAAGTTTACCATAGTAATAAGATTAAAATAAGAAATTGTGTCCTGAGAAAAATATATCACTGGAAAAAATATCTTGACGAGGCTAGAAGGATAATTAAGCCAGTAGGACACTCCTGACTCTGAATCTTATCAAAGGTTTTATTGAAGCAAACAAACTTTAATAACAAAAGATTGGATCCATAAGCTGTGATATAGATACACAAGAGAAAATTCTACAGCTATATAAAAAGTAGAATCTAGCGGTTCATGGTGATATGGATGGAACTGGAGGGTACTGTCATCAGGGAAATAAATCAGAGGGAGAAGGACTGCTACTGGTTCATCTCACCCACTTGTGGTACAGAAAGAGACAAATTAAAAAAAAAAAAAAAAACAAATTGGGTCAAGCGGTAGCATAGCAGAAGGCTGTTTGTCTTACAAGCAGCTTACCCGGACAGATGCAGATTCAATCCCTGGCATTCCATATGGTCCCAGAGCCAGGAGTGATATCTGAGTACAGAGCCAGAAGTAACCCCTGCGCATCACTGGGTGTGGCAAGGAAAAAACATAACAAAACAAAAACAAATTAAGGAATAGACTGTATTGAATGAAATAAACCCGGTTTTGGATACTCATCTGTGGGTAAATGAGAAGGGGAATGAATATGCGAAGTGGAGGTAACACAGATACAGTCTCCAAGACTTTGATGGCAGTTGGGTGCAGGAAATTTGTACATAAATGCCATAACTATTAACACTATTGATATAATTTTCAAATTATAAAGTGGAGAGGACAGAGGATTAAAAAGTGTTTGTGGAATATAACCAGGCTCTAGTCTGTGATAATACTGTAGGTACTCTCATTTGTTTTTTGGTTTTGAAATTTATGTGACACCTAGTGATATTAGGGCCTACTCCTGGACCTGTGCTCAGAAGTGACTCCTGACTCTGTGATTAGGAATGTTCCTCATATGGCTCAGAGGACCACATGCACTGCCAGAAATCAAACCATGGTTGACTGTATGCATACTCGTTATCCCCCTATGATGGCTCTAACCCTGTAGACTTGCTCAAAACATTGTGAAAAAGGACTGGATAAGGCCAAAATATAGTAGCATGAAAGGTTTGTGATTTATACTTTTATTTTATATTCTTATTTATTGGCTTTGGAACTAGACCTTATAGAGCTCAAAGCTTACTCCCAGTTTTGTGCTCAAAGACCAATACCACTCAGGCTAAGGAACCATGGTAGTGCTGGTGTTTGGACCCAGGTCAGTCATGTGGTGTTGATCTATCTTCTAGTCAGTTATTTTTTGTTTTGTTTTGTTTTTTGGGCCACACCCATTTGATGCTCAGAGGTTACTCCTGGCTAAGTGCTCAGAAATTGCCTCTGGCTTGGGGGGACCATATGGGACACAGGAGAATCGAACCTCGGTGCTTCCTTGTATAGTGCTTGCAAGGCAGACACTTTACCCCGATTTTTTAAAAATGGATTCAACAGTCACTTTGTATCAGTGACTGGAGTACATTATAGATAAACTGAACTGAGAAAACAAAAATGTTATTGCTAATGTACAATTGCTCCACCAATTATACTCCTAACATTCTTATTAAAAGTAATTTTGTTTGTTAATATCTGTTGAACTCCTAAATTATTCTTCCATGAGGAGTAGATGTAAAGGATCTTTAGACTCTATTCTTCTAGCATTTTATTGGGGCCTACAAATCCACTTTTCTAAAGACATTTGCTAGTGCTTATTAAAAGGAAATCAATCCTAAATATTTGTCACAGTCAATTAGCTTTGATTATGATCACAAATAAATTAAAAGCACTTTTAAATCTGGTATATTACTTTCTTTTGTTTTCTGGGGGAGGTGATACATTCTTTCTCTCTGTACTGGTTTGAAATTTTATTCACATGTAAGGGAAAAAGTTACATTTAAGAAAGAGAAAAACTTAATAAGCTGTATTTCATTCCATGAATAATTTTTATATTATTGTGAATCCTTGAAAATGTTACTGTTTTCCATAATAAGGATTGTTTAGCTTGTGAAATAATAGGAATTAACTTCAGACAAGATAGATAGAACAGCATATAAGACATTTACTTTGCATGCAACTGACCTGGGGTCAAGCCCTCCAATGACCACCTGAGCCCACCAGAAGTGATTTCTGAGTGCAGAACCAGGAGTCATACCTGAACATTACTGGGTGTGGCAAAAAATAAAGAAGAAATAAAGAAAAATAGGGATGAACAGGAAATAAAGCTATCCAAACATGGCTGACTAATAAAAGCAGAGTGTGATGAGTAACTAAATAAAATTTGGAACCAAGATATAGGTAGTTAATTGAGGTGCCTGACTTGTTTAGTAAAGAGTAGCCCTTGAGATTTAAGCAACATTCACACTATACACTCTTCCCAAGATGTGTAATTTGAATCATATGGAATAGTTGACTTTTAACTATTTGGGCCCAGAAATTTCAACTGCATATAACTTATACTCTGTTAGTTTAATTTCTTCTTGTGGACTCAGTTCAGTGAATAGAAATAGGTAGGAAAAATTAATAGTCTAGATATGTCGAAAATAAATTTATAAAAAAAAAAACTTTACCCTGTTCCAGGCTTTAGAAGAAAGTGCATAAAGATGTCAAAGAATACCATAGGTGACTCTTTTAAGAATCACATGAAGTATAAAGTATTTCTGCTTCATTCAAGGGACATAACACTAAATTTTAGCAAATACCCAGTGGAAGGATACAGGGTTTCAACATTTTAGAGTTTGTGGAAAAGGACATAATAGCACAGGGAGTCTTCTTTGTACATGTATTCATATTAGAAGCACCAACATCACAGATAAAATTACAAGTATTCTAATAGAAATATCTGTAGTTCTTTTTGAGTCTTCACAAAATTACCAGAAAGAGCCCCACTTTTTAAGCAAAATGTTGCTTAATAAATAATCATTATTATTATTTTGTTATTGTTTTTGTTGTTGCTGTTGTTGTTGTTGTTTTGGTCAGACCCGGCAGCGCTCAGGGATTACTCCTGGCTCTACACTCAGAAATTCCTTCTGGCAGACTCGGGGAACCATATGGGATGCTGAGATTTGAACTGCTGTCCTTCTGCATGCAAGGCAAACACCCAATGCTATCTCTCTGGCCCCAATAAATAATTATTTTAGAATAATTAAATATGCTCTAAATATGAATTTTTTTCACAAATCTAGTTCAGATAGGCAATATTTAAGTTTCTTTGGTTCTGGAAAGAGTTCAGGGCTAATTAGGAAGTAAAGGGCTATCACTGAAGAAAATATCAATAGGGGATATGTCCTGGACACAGATAAACCTAATTCCCTTTCCCCTTCCCCAGTAGCTCACCCTCAAGATATCCACTTACGTGAGATGTCCCTGGCCAAAGCAAGGGAAGGTAACATCAGTATCACTGCCAGAGTTGTCATCTGGGAGGCTCTGGGAAAACTCTGCTAGACACCAAAAGAGGAGCTGGGTACAGAAATTAAGCACACTTCACTATGACCCTGTTCCACTTACACCCTAGATAATAATAGCCGAGTTCATTTCTTTGCTCTGTGATTGGATCAGCTCAGTCTTGAGAACCAATTAACATAGGTGTCATAAGGCATCAGCAGTTGCTGGCCAGAGATTCAGTTTGCAAGTCCTCTTCTCAAACTTAGATATTTACAAATGAGGTTGAATTAATTTAGTACTTAAAAGTTTAACCCAATTGCACCTGAAATCTTTTAGTTGGGCCTCTATTATAAGGCAACTCTGTACTGTCAATAATGGCCACAAATTTTGAGCTTTCTGAGCTTTGACATTACTCTGACTCCAAGACATTTTATAGTACATAATTCTTTGATTGAACACTGTGAAATACACCATTACAATTATAAAGTATGTTCATAATTGTGTTTCAGTTATACAATATCTAATATCCTCCACCAGTGCACAGTTGCCGCCATCAATCATCAATTCTCCCATTTTCCCTCTTACCCTCCCCACTGGCAGGCTGGCAGATATTTTTCATCTCTCTCTCTCTCCCTCTCTCTCTGTCTTTCTCTCTCTCCCTCTCTCTCTGTATTTCTCTCTCCCTCTCTCTCTCTCTCTGTCTGTCTTTCTCTTTCTCCCTCTCTCTCTCCCTCTCTCTCCTTCCCTTTAAACATTGTGGTTTGAAATACTGTAACTGATGGGGTATCGTGCATACCACTCATCTCCTTTCATCACCCCATTCTGAAGACACATCTTTTTTTGACATTTTGTGTGTAGGTGTATGAGTGTGTTTGTGTGTAGGAGTTGTTCAGGTAGAGGGAAAGAGATTGCAAGGTAGGAGACCTATAACATGATTTTTATTGCTACATAGCTTTCTGAAGTTAGTTTAAGGAAATCACTTATTACCTCACAGTTTAAATAGAAACACTGATTTTTCAGATATTTTCATATTCGAAAGTATTATGACTCTACATTGAATTGTGGTGCTGATGATGTTAAATAATTATATCAGTTTGTTTGTAAAGTATAATTAGCACTCCATTACATGTAGAGACATTTATCTAATAAATAAACAAAAACTGAAGTTAGTAATGTAGCTTGAGTGAAAAAACTTCATCAGTCTCTCCTGATGCTGGCACTGAGTTTACTAGCATTTCCAGATTAAGAATAGAAAAGGGAACTTAGAGGAGGAGATCTAGGAGAACGAAGGTTATTCCAGTTACTTTACTACAGTAGTTAACAGAAATGTGATAGGCGAATTAACCTAGTAAAAATGAGATTGCTCAAGGATTCAAAATAGCCTAAGATAAGAACTCTGTTTAGAATAAGTAATATTATATGTGAAAAGATATATAATATTCTATTGCTAAGCCTTTTTTTCTGGTGCTCTTTATGATTTTCAGAGTTTTTCTTGCCGAGCAACGATCACATTTTATTGAGAATAAATTTCATATTATTCACTGTCTCTCTTTACTATTAAGAAAACAAGGTCAGGCATGGAAAATCCATGAAACTACGCCACCCCAGTGGGGCCCGTCTGTGAAAAATTTTGAATGCTGCATGTGTGTGTCTGTCTATTGTCCTGTTGTGTAAACCTCTTGGGAGTGGGCAAAAAAGAGGATCCAGAAAACTCGCTCTCCCAGAGGCCAATTCTAGGGCGGGAACACCAAGGTACTGCTCCATAACGTGAAAACCGCTATAAGCAGTATTTTACAGAAGCCAGATCCCCTGTTTGTGACTTCAGGCTGGGAAAATCCACGAAACTACGCCTGCCCAGGGGGGCCCGACTGTGAAAAATTGTGAGTGTTGCCTGTGTGTATCTGTCTACTGTCCTGTTGCACTAACCTCTTGGGAGTGGGCTCCACTTCACTACGGGGCGTGCGCTGTTTCTAAGAAAAGAACACCATCGCAACAAGAAGAAAAAATCACACTAAGAACTGTGCTGGATCACTGAAGCCCAGCATTTCTCTCGAACTCTCATCTCTGCTGCATGCTCAGACCTAAGATTTGATCCTGTGTGAGGCTTCATGCACGGAGGATTCCCCTCCCTTGGAGGCAAGTCGACCCATACAGAAAGGGTGGAGCCAGAGGAGTGTGGCAGCCTGCATCATTTAGCCAATCAATACCACCACAACACGTAAAAAAAACCACATTACAAGTGTGACAATGGGGAAACAACGCAGGCCAGCATCAGACATAGAGAATGAGGATGACAATTCTGATGACCAGATAATGACCAACCAACTAATCAACCTCTCAGATAAGGACTTTAGACTAGCAATATGGAAGATGCTCAATGAACTCAAAGAAACCATGGATCGAATTGAACAGAACATTAATAAGAACCAAGAAAATATGAAGACAGAAATCACAAAACTGAAAACTGAAATAACATGACAACTAACAGGCCTGAAAAACTAAGTAAACGAAGTGAATGACAAAATGGATAAGCTTTGGGACAGAAGCTGATAATAGACTTGGTGCTGTGGAATATGAGATAAATAAAAAATTCCATACAGCGGGAGAGCTTGGAAAACAAACTTAAAGCAAATGAACAGACAATGGAAAAATTAGTCAAAGAATGGGAACAGATGAAAATAGAAGACTATGATAAGCTCAACAGAAACAACTTAAGAATCATCGGAGTCTCAGAGACCCAAGAAGAAAATTTCCAGGAAGAATCAACGGGTAAGAGCATCATTAAAGAGAAATTTCCAGAGCTAAAGAGAATATGTGATCAAATCCTGCATGCTGGAGAGTACCAACCAAAAGAGACCCCAAAAATAATACCCCAAGACACATCCTAGTCACAATTACAAATCCCACAGATAGAGACAGAATTCTGAAAACAGCAAGATCAAAAGGGGAAATTACGTTCAAGCAAGCATCCTTGAGATTTACAGCAGACCTGTCACCAGAAACACTAAAGGCCAGAAAGCAGTGGTGGGATATTGTGACAAGACTGAATGAAATGAATGTTTCCTCTAGAATACTGTACCCAGCAAAACTCACTTTCCAGTTTTATGGAAGAATATATGGTTTCACAGTTGAAAAACAGCTCAGAAACTTTACAGGCTCAAAACCAGTCTTTTTTTTTTTTTTTTTTTTTTTGGTTTTTGGGCCACACCCAGTGGTGCTCAGGGGTTACTCCTGGCTGTCTGCTCAGAAATAGCTCCTGGCAGCCACGGGGGACCATATGGGACACCGGGATTCGAACCAACCAACTTTGGTCCTGGATCGGCTGCTTGCAAGGCAAACGCCACTGTGCTATCTCTCCGGGCCCTCAAAACCAGTCTTAAGAGAAAAACTGAAAGACCTAATTTAAGACAAGAATAACCAAAATTTCAATATAAAGATGGCATTAAATCCCAGGACAATTCTTTTTCTCAACGTCAATGGATTAAATGTAGCAGTTAAGAGACACAGAGTGGATAAATGGATCCAAAAACTTAATCCAAACTTATGCTGCCCAAAAGAAACACACCTGAATAGTCAGAACAAATATAGACTCAAAATAAAAGGCTTAAAAAAAATTATCCAAGCGAACAACACACATAAAAAAGCTGGAGTGGCCATACTAATATCAGATAATGCAAACTTTATACTCAGGAAGGTTGTAAGGGACAAAGATGGACATTTTATATTAATCAAGGGGTATGTAGAGCAGGAAGAAATCACTCTCCTAAACATATATGCACCGAATGAGGGACCAGCAAAATATTTAATACAATTGTTGACAAACCTGAAAAATAATATCAGTAACAACACAATAATTGTGGGGGACCTCAACACGGCTTTGTCAACACTGGATAGGTCAACCAGACTGAAAACCAACAAGAATATTCTAGACCTGAGGAGAGAAATGGAAGAAAGAGGCCTAGTGGATATATATACAGGACACTCCATCCCCAGAAACCTGGATACACATTCTTCTCCAATGTACATGGGACATTCTCCAGGATAGACTACATGGTGGCACATAAAACATACCTCCATAATATCAAGAGGATAGAATTTTTGCAGACTACCTTCGCTGACCACAAGGCTCTGAATTTATTTGTGAATTCCAAAGGGACACAGAAACAAAACTTTAACACCTCATACTGAATAACCAGTGGGTCCGAGATGAAATCAAAAAGGAAATCAAAACCTTCCTGGAAACAAATGACAATGGAGACACAAATATCAGAACCTATGGGACACAGCAAAAGTAGTACTGAGAGGAAAATTTATATCTTTGCAAGCACACATCAGGAAGAGAGAATGGGTCTTACCTGAGTAGCTTAATGACACAGCTACTAGAACTAGAAAGTGCTCAACAAAAGAACCCAAAATAGGGAGACAGAAGGAAATAACAAAGCTGAGAGCAGAAATCAACGAAGTGGAAACCCAAAAAACAATCCGAAAGATCAACGAAAGCAGAAGTTGGTTCTTTGAAAAAATAAACAAGATTGATAAACCACTGGCAAACCTAACAAAGAAAGAGAGAGAGAAACTTGATAACTCGTATTAGGAATAAAAAAGGAGAGATCACTACTGATATGACAGAGATTCAAAGGGTAATCAGAAACTACTTTGAGAAACTACGCCACTAAAAATGAGAACCTGGAAGAAATGGATAAATTCTTAGACTCTTATAGTCTTTACGGTTGAAGGAAAAGGATATAGCATATCTAAACACCCCCATCACTAGTGATGAAATTAAAACGGTAATCAAACTTCTGCCCAAAAACAAAAGCCCAGGCCCAGATGGATTCACTAATGAAGTCTTTCAAATTTTCCAAGAGGAACTACTACCAATCCTGGCAAAACTCTTTCATAAAATTTAACAAACGGAAACACATCCAAATAGCTTTTATGAATCCAACATCACCTTGATACCTAAACCAGACAGAGATGCTATGAAATAAGAAAATTACAGACCAATATCGCTGATGAAAACAGATGGAAAGATCCTCAACAAAATTCTGAAAAATAGGATTCAATGCCTCATTAAAAAGATCATCCACTAAAATCAAGTAGGTTTCATCCCAGGAATGCAAGGCTGGTTTAACATCCGTAAATCTATCAACATAATACACAACATCAACAACAAGAAAAATAAAAACCACATGATCATACCAATAGATGCAGAGAAAGCATTTGATAAGGTCCAACACCCATTCTTGATCAAAACTCTCAGCAAGATGGGAATGGAAGGAACATTTCTCAATATAGTTAAGGCCATCTACCACAAGCCAGAGGCAAATATTATCCTCAATGGATAAAAACTAAAAGACTTCCCTCTAAATTCTGGCACAAGACAAGGTTGTCCTCTCTCACCACTCCTATTCAATGTAGCACTGGAAGTACTCACTATAGCAATTAGGCAAGAAAAAGATATCAAGGGAATCCAGATAGGAAAGGAAGAAGTCAAGCTCTCACTGTTTGCAGATAACATGATAGTCTACTTAGAAAACCCTAAAGACTCTACCAAAAAGCTTCTAGAAACAATAAACTCATATAGCAAGGTGGCAGGCTACAAAATTAACACACAAAAATCAATGGCCTTTTTATACACCAATAGTAATAAGGAAGAAATGGACATTAAGAAAACAACCCCATTCACAATAGTGCCACACAAACTCAAGTATCTTGGAATCAACTTGACTAAAAATGTGAAGGACCTATACAAAGAAAACTATAAAACTCTGCTCCAAGAAATAAGAGAGGACACATGGAAATAAAAACACATACCCTGCTCATGGATTGGCAGGATTAACATCATCAAAATGGCAATACTCCCCAAGGCATTGTACAGATTTATTGTGATCCCTCTAAAGATACCCATGACATTCTTCAAAGAAGTGGATAAGGCAATTTTGAAATTCCTTTGGAACAATGAACACCCTAGAATAGCTAAAGCATTCATTGGGAAAAAGAATATGGGAGGAATTACTTTTCCCAACTTTAGACTTTACTACAAAGCAATAGTTATCAAAGCATCATGGTATTGGAATAAGGACAGGCCCTCAGATCAGTGGAATAGGCTTGAATACTCAGAAAATGTTCCGCAGACATACAATCATCTAATGTTTTATAAAGGAGCAGGAAATCCTAAATGGAGCAAAGAAAGCATCTACAACAAGTGGTGTTGCTCAACTGACTAGCCACTTGCAAAAAATTGAATTTAGACCCCCAGCTAACATCATGTACGAAGGTTAAATCCAAATGGATTAAAGACCTCGATATCAGACCAAAAACCATAAGATATATATATGTAGGCAAAACACCCCAGGATATTGAGACTACAGGCATATTCAAGGAGGAAACTGCACTCTCCAAGCAAGTGAAAGCAGATATTAACAGATGGGAATATATTAAACTGAGAGGCTTCTGTACCTCAAAGGAAATAGCACCCAGGATACAAGAGCCACCCACTGAGTGGGAGAAACTATTCACACAATACCCATCAGATAAGGGGCTTATCTCCAAAATATACAAGGCACTGACAGAAATTTACAAGAAAAAAACATCTAATCCCATCAAAAAATGGGGAGAAAAAAATGGACAGACACTTTGACAAAGAAGAAATACAAATGGCCAAAAGACACATGAAGAAATGCTTCACATCATTTCAAATAAAAACAACTATGAGGTACCACCTCACACCACAGAGAATGGCACACTTCACAAAGAATGAGAATAAACAGTGTTGGTGGAGATGTGGAGAGAAAGGAACTCTTATCCAATGCTGATGGGAATGCTGTCTAGTTAAACCTTTATGGAAAGCGATATGGAGATTCCTCCAAAAACTGGAAATCGAGCTCCCATACGATCCAGCTATACCACTCCTAGGAATATACCCAAGGAACACAATAATACAATACAAAAACCCCTTCCTTACACCTATATTCATTGCAGCACTATTTACCACAGCAAGACTCTGGAAACAACCAAGATGCCCTTCAACAGACGAATGGCTAAAGAAACTGTGGTACCAAAGAGCGATGAGTTTAGTTAGAGAAATAACTACATTTTGAACTGTCCTAATAATGAGAATGTATGAGGGAAATGGAGAGCCTGTTTAGAGTACAGGCGGGGGTCGGGTGGGGAGGAGGGAGACTTGGGACATTGGTGATGGGAATGTTGCACTGGTGATGGGTGGTGTTCTTTACATGACTGAAACCCAAACACAATAAAAAAAAAAGGAAACTGTGGTACAAATACACAATGGAATATTATGCAGCTGTCAGGAGAGATGAAGTCATGAAATTTTCCTATACATGGATGTACACGGAATCTATTATGCTGAGTGAAATAAGTCAGGAAGAGAGAGAGAAACTCAGAATGGTCTCACTCATCTATGGGTTTTAAGAAAAATAAAAGATATTCTTGCAATAATAATTTTCATATATAAAAGAGAAAAGATCTGGAAGTTACAGCTCACCTCAGGAAGCTCACCACAAAGAGTGATGAGTTTAGTTAGAGAAATAACTACATTTTGAACTGTCCTAATAATGAGAATATGAGGGAAATGGAAAGCCTTTCTAGAGTACAGGCAGGGGTCTGGTGGGGAGGAGGGAGATTTGGGACACTGGTGATGGGAATGTTGCACTGCTGATGGGTGGTGTTCTTTACATGACTGAAACCCAAACACAATCATGTATGTAATTGAAGTGTTTAAATAATATATATACATATATATAAAGAAAACAAAAGAAAGGCCCAAAGCGGTGGCACTGGGCTTAAGGCAGTTGCCTTGCGCTCACTAGTCTAGGACGGATCGTGGTTCAATCCCCCAGCATTCCTTATGGTCCCCCAAGCCAGGAACGATTTCTGAGCGCATAGCCAGGAGTGACCCCAGGGCATCACTGAGTTTGGCCCAAAAATAAAAAAACAAGAAAACAAAAGAAAATATGCAAGCAAATTTTTGGCAAATGTATAATATAGTGATCAAAAATAACATAATATAGGTAAATTACATATTCTACATTTTATATTCATGATAGACTATAAGTAGTAAAAATACAGGTGAATTTATATTAATTTATATTTCACTATAGTCCTGATGAATATGTATTCTTAAATGTAACAATATTTCAGTGCAAGAGTATTCCATATGCTCTAATAAAATGGGCAAAATTTAGTGAGGAAAGTGGATGAAAGTGGGCAAATGTTAAACAAATTGAAAGATATTAAACAAATAATTCTTGGGATTGAAAATATAGATAAAAGAATCAATCTTTTTTAAAGAATAAATATTTTCTATATAATTATCTTTATTTAAACACCGTGATTACAAACATGATTATAGTAGTATGATTACAGTCATGTAAAGAACACCCCCCTTCAACAGTGCAACATTCCCACCACCAATTTCCCAGATCACCCTCCTCCCCACCCCCCTATACCTGTACTCGAGACAGGCTTTCTACTTCCCTCATTCATTCACATTGTTATAACAGTTTTCAGTGTAGTCATATCTCCAACTACACTCATCACTCTGTGATGAGTTTCATGTCATGAGCTGCACCTACCAGCCCTCATCTCTCTTGTCTCTGAGATACTGTTAAAAATGTCTTTCATTTTTCTTAAAGCCCATAGATGAGTGAAACCATTCTGCTTCTTTCTCTCTCCCTCTGACTTACTTCACTCAGCATAATAGATTCCATATACATCCATGTATAGGAAAATTTCATGACTTCATCTCTCCTGATGGCTGCATAGTATTCCATTGTGTATATGTACCACAGTTTCTTTAGCCAATCATCTGTTGAAGGGCATCTTGGTTGTTTCCAGAGTCCGGCTATTGTAAATAGCGCTGCATTGTATATGAGTAAGGAAGGGATTTTTGTATTGTATTTTTGTGTTCCTTGGGTATATTCCTAGGAATGGTATAGCTGGATCGTATGAAGCTCAATTTCCAGTTTGTGAAGGAATCTCCATATCGCTTTCCATAAAGATTGTACTAGACGGCATTCCCACCAGCAGTGAAAAAGGGTTCCTTTCTCTACACATCCCCGCCAGCACTGCTTGTTTTCTTTTTTTGTGATGTGTGCCAATCTCAGTGGCGTGAGGTGGTAACTCATAGTAGCTTTGATTTGCATCTCCCTGACGATTAGTGATGTTGAGCATCTTTTCATGTGCCTTTTGGCCATTTGCCTTTCTTCTTTTTCAAATGGTCTGTTCATTTGTTCTCCCCATTTTTTGATGGAGTTAGTTGTTTTTTTTCTTGTATAGTTCTGTCAGTACCTTGTAAATTTTGGATATTAGCCCTTTATCTGATGAGTATTGGGTGAATAATTTCTCCCACTTAGTGGGTGGCCTTTGTTAAAGAATAAATCTTAATAGTTCCTTCACAAGGAAAACTGTATAATCATATGTGGTAATAGATATCAGGTAAAAATATTATCATAGTAGGATAAAACAGAGTGATAAAACAGAGGATAGGGCATTTACCTATACACAGCTGACCCAGGTTTGATTTTCAAAATCCCATATGGTCCCCTGAGCTTGCCAGGAGTGATTTCTGAGCACACAGCCAGGAATAACCCCTGAGAGCCACTTGGCATGCCCAAAAACCAAACAAAAAAAAACCCCTAAAATCATAGTAATTGTTTTTTATATATCAAATCAAATCACTAGGATTTATAAATAAAGCTAATGTATTTTGTAGTAATATTTATCAATATAAATGACTAAAATTTGGAACCAGGGATTTTTTTCAGGCATAAAGCACTAGTTATTCTTGTCTAAGATCCTGGGTTGATCCTCAGTACACACACACTTTTAATTGAAGTTTTTTAGCATTTTATTCTAATAAATTTACCTAGAATAACAAAGGATATATAGACATTTAATTTGGCACCATCTCAGTGACTAAGTGTCCTTCCCGCCCTTCAGATGGAGACAACAAAATGGTAGAAACTAACATATTTAAACACTCAGGATGACACATCTCTAGGATGTCACAGCTCTAGGTAGAATTAGGTATATCTAATCCTTAATCCCACACACTCAGTCATTGCATCATGCCAATTTATGCCCCATTTCTTATTTTTTTATTTTTTTATAATTTTTATTTTTAATTATGAGGACAAAGATGCAAAGAAAGAGAACAAGGTAAAGTTACAGTGGAAGGACAATCACCCATAACAATTCTCAGAAGAAGTCCCCTTGCTGCTAACTTAACTTTGAACTTTCAGCCAAAGAACATTAAGACAAACAAAATAGAATCCATGTACAATTACTTTGTCCCTCAAGTCCCCAGACTGTAACAGATTACAATATTTCTTAACAGCACACAAGGCAATCTAAAGCCATAAAACTTACGTACCTCCTTAAACATTAGAGGCATAGTATTTTTTAACATTTCCCTGTACATGCATATTAGCTTAAGTTAACCTCAAATTTTAAGTGTTTTTTTTTTTTAAGGATTAGAGTCAAAGGAGCACAGTAAAAACGGTGTTTGAGTGGCAATTGTTGTTTGCATAGGCCCACCAAAATATGAGAGGCATGGAAAGGAATAACCTTGGCCTAAATACAAAGAGAACCCAACCCTGAAGTTTCCTAGCATAAGACCAACTTTAGGCTCCGGGCAAGTTAGATCATTCAATCCAAGACATTATCCGTAGTGCCAACACACTTTTCATACAGTCTCTGTTGTTGGTATCATGTTTCTGTAGTAAAGATCCTGGAATATGCATATTCTACATAGAAGTCAGGATGTGGAGCATCTTCTCGTTTCAACTCACCATTAAAGTATGCCCCATTTCTTAAAGGTTCTTTATTTTATAACTTTTATCACTTTATGTGTATGTAAATCAATAAAACTACTCCTCTTCATAGATGATATTTTATATAAATTATGAAAGCTCTCCTCCAAAGTTTGTGGTGATTCTAGTTGTTTTGCGGGGGAGCCATATCCGGTAGTGGTCAGAGATTACTCCTTACTCTGCAGTCTCTATAAGCCTTAGAGAATTTGCAACTAAGAACCAGGAAAACTTTTTAAACAAACAGAAAACATACTTTACTCAAAAACTAATTTATTGGAAAGTTTGACAAACAATCTAGGGAAAAATGAAGTAAAGGTTTTCTTTAGCATTTTCTGATAAAAAAAAAATTTACAGAAAAGTAATTTGTATCCAAAATGTACTATGATACCCCTCCTCAAAGCCAAATGCTAATCTTACCTGGATGGTGAGACCCTCCCACAGCTGGGAGAGGTCTGTATTTTGTAATTGGCTGGGAGGGGTCTGTATTTTGTAATTAAGAGTGGCCTGGGGGAAGGGATGAGAAGAACTCAGCATGAAGTTAGGCACAACAGAATGGATGCAGAGAGGCTGCTTTGCTTACAAGTCATGTAAGATATGCACATGGCAGTTAGGGCCTTACAAAAAGGCTGGATGTCTCCTGAAATTTCATATGACTGCTGTTATCCTGAACCTACAGATCCTTTGGGCCAAAGGTGCTGCAGGCACTGGATAGGGCCAAGAAAGGCCCCAGCAGCATCCTCCACCTCTAGGACTTTATTAATTAATCATTAATTCAACATTACTGTTACAGTTAAATACGTGGTCCAAGTGCAAAGAAACAGCCATTAACAACAAGATCATTTTTGTTTCCACTAATCATAGTAGCACTATCTTCTAAAAGGTATCATGAGCCATCTCAAATATGAGAAACCTGCTATTTTCTATTCCTCTATCCTTAATTTACAGACTTTGTCTTCACGCTTCTAGGCTGGGAATGTAGCTCAGCATTAGAGCACTTGCCTTACTTGTGGGAGACACAGAGTTCAATTCCTGGCATTGCAAAAAGAAAAAGAGAGAGTGAGAGACACAAATGTCTTCAAAATTCTTACCTAAGTACTTAAGATATATATGCTTTATAAACATTGTAAACAAACATATACCACCAGTCTAGTTTCTAGGCAGAAAGATGAGGGAGCAAACAACAAAGACTTATTTCTACTGTCCCTATTTATACCTGTTTATGGAATGAGAACCACAAAAGTTTCATCTATTCTCATTAAAACACATAAATTTAAAATACTTTATTTTGGATAAAATTAAATGATAATGACAACTAATCTTCTACCCAAAAGCTAGTAAAGTTAAAAATAAAAACAACTCAGACTAGGATGTGGCTCAGTGGTAGAAAGAATACATCACATAAGTTCCTGCGATAAATGCTTAGCACCATTTAAAAAAATTGAAAAAAGTTAAATGTGGGGAAGAGAAATTAAAAAGGGTAAATGTAAAAAAAAAAAAATTGAATGGAGATGTTGACACTGCACCAGATTCTTAGACTTACCCTTTTCTCAAATGAGATGTAAACCAAGTCATGAAAAAAATCATAGATACAGGTGTCTTTCCAGGCCGAAGTTGTGGATAAGGCAGACTCTGCTGGACCCCTTAAGCTCGGCAGACATTTTGAGGCTTCCCCTGCTTGCTTCAACCTGGGAACTTTGATCTTATCTGGCATTAATCCCCTGAGGGCGTGCCTCGGCTGAGGTGAGACTTTTCTGGCCAGAATTGCAGATAAAGCTGATTCTGCTGGGCCCCTTACGCCCACCTCTTAAGGGGTTAAAGCAGAGGAGCAGGCTGCTCCACATCACTTTGCAGCCTCATATTATACCTAGCCAATGAATACCACCACAACATGTAGAAAAACCCACAAAACAAGCGTGACAATGGGGGAAACTATGCAGACCAACATCAGGCATAGAGAATGAAGATGGAAACTCTGATGACGCAACAGCATCCAACCACCTAGGTAGTCTTTCAGATATGGAGTTTACAGAAGAAATGTGGAGGATGCTCATAGAACTCAAAGAAAGTATAGATCACAACACAAATAAAAAACAAGAGAATATGAAAATAAAAATCAGAAAACTCCAAGCTGAAATATCAGGTCAAATAACAGGTCTGAAAAACTCAGTAGACAAATTGAAGAACAAAATGGATGAGCTTTCCCACAGGTTAACAACAGCTGAGGATAGAATTAGTGCACTGGAAGATGCGATGCATAACAACTCCACACAGCAGAAGAGATTGGAAAAAAGCCTTAAATCAAGTGATCAGACAATGGAAAAATTATTCAAAGAATATGAACAGATGAAAATAGAAGTCTTTGACACATACCCTGCTTATGGATTGGCAGAATCAACATCATTAAAATGGCAATACTTCCAAAAGCATTGTACAGATTTAACACAATTCCTCTAAAGATACCCATGACATTCTTCAAAGAAGTGGATCAAACACTTCTGAAATTCATTTGGAACAATAAACACCCTCGAGTAGCTAAAGCACTCCTTGGGAAAAGGAATGTGGGAGGTATTACTTTCCCCAATTTTAAGCTGTATTACAAAGCAACAGTTACCAAAACAGGATGGTATTAAAATAAAGAAAGACCCTCAGATCAGTGGAATAGGCTTGAGTACTCAGAGAATGTTCCTCAGACATATAACCACCTAGTTTTTGATAAAGGAGCAAGAAAAGCCTATTCAACAAGTGGTGTTGGCACAAGTGGTTAGCCACTTGCCAAAAAGTGAACTCAGACCCCTAGCTAACACCATGTACGAAGGTAAAATCCAAATGGATTAAAGACCTTGATATCAGATATGAAACTATAAGGTATATAGAACAATATGTAGGTAAAACACTTCATGATATTGAGACTAAAGGCATCTTTAAGAAGAAAACAGCATTCTTCAAACAAGTGGAAGCAGAGATAAACAGATGGGACTATATTAAGCTGAGAAGCTTCTGCATCTCAAAGGAGATAGTACCCAGAATACAAAAGCCAGCACTGAGTGAGAGAAATTATTCACCATATACTCAAGAGATAAAGGACAAATATCCAAAATATACAAGGTACTGACAGAACTATACAAGAAAAAAACATCTAACCTCATCAAAATATGGGGAGAGGAAATGAACAGACACTTCGTAAAAGAATAAATGCAAAAGGCCAAAAGGCACATGAAAAGATGCTCAACATCACTAATCGTCAGGGAGATGCAAATCAAAACTACTATGAGGTACCACCTCACACCATTGAGATTGGCACACATCACAAAGAAGGATAACAAGCAGTGCTGGCGGGGATGTGGAGACAAAGGAACTCTTTCTCACTGCTGGTGAGAATGCAGTCTAGTCCAACGTTTATGGAAAGTGATATGGAGATTCCTCCACAAACTGGAAATTGAGCTCCCATACGATCCAGCTATACCACTCCTAGGAATATACCTGAGGAACACAAAAATACAATACAAAAATCCCTTCCTCACACCTATATTCATTGCAGAGTTATTTACAATAGCCAGACTATGGAAACAACCAAGATACCCTTCAACAGATGAGTGGCTGTGGTAAATATACACAATGGAATACTATGCAGCCATCAGGAGAGATGAAGTCATGAAATTTTTCTATGCATGAATGTACATGGAATCTATTCTGCTTAGTGAAGTAAGTCAGAGGGAGAAAGACGCAGAATTGTTTCACTCAACTATGGATTTTAAGAAAAATGAAAGACATTTTAACAGTATCTCAGAGACAAGAGAGATGAGGGCTTATAGGTGCTGCTCATGACATGAAGCTCACCATGATGTGATGAGTGAAGTTAGAGAAATAACTACACTGAAAACTATGATAACAATGTGAATGAATGAGGAAAGTAGAAAGCCTGTCTCGAGTACAGGTGTGGGTGGGGTGGGGAGGAGAGAGATCTGGGAAATTGGTGGTGGGAATGTTGCACTGGTGAAGGGTGGGTGTTCTTTACATAACTGTAATCATACAAATACGATCATATTTGTAAACACGGTGTTTAAATAAAGATGGCTGGCTATCTCAGAAGGAGAGGGTGGGCCAAGCCCCAGCCATCCTGAAGCCACACCAGCTGTATCCATCATCCATAAACACGATTTTGCTGATGACCCTACCTCACCCACTATTCTTTGGTTCTTTCAGGGACACCAATCGACCAAATTTCAGGTATATGTTTTTGTTCTGATATCAGCAGGGCTTTTGGAGGAAGTGTGGGCACGCTTCCCCATAACTTCTTTATTACAGGAGGACTGGCAGATGAGTACATGCCCCTAAAAGTTGCAGTATCAGTAATAGTGCGCTGAATTTTTGGACAATTTCATTTGTTTGATGCTTTCATCCCTACAGGAACACAGCAATTTAATAGAAGAGACAGCTAACAACAAGATCTTGTTAAATCTTCTGCCATTGTATTAATGACTTCATGGCAGATACAATAATTTTCACAAATGTGCTTCTACTGTACTTCTGTATTTTTCATTGTTTCTTTGTTTAAAACTTTTTATTCTCTTCCTTTTTTTTTTCAATTGTGCTTTCTGTCACTTATCTAGAAACAAATGTACTATGGCCAACTTTTACCCTCCCCCAAAGCCAAATGCTATTTTCATCTGGATGGTGAGACCCACCCACAGTTATATGGGGTCTGTGTTTGGTAATTAAGGGAAACCTGGGGGAGGAGGAAGAGGACATGCTGCAGAGAGAGATGGGACATGGGATTGGTGCAGGAAGAGACTCCTTACTTAGAAGACACACATGGCAATTACGGTCTTGTAATAAAGTTGTAATAAAGCTGTCTCCTGAAGCTTCAACTGGCTGCCTGTGTATCATTTCTTTGCTGATAGACCTACTGATGTAGGTGCTTCAGGTATCTGGCCAAGCCAAGAAAGGTTTTACCATCCATCCACCACACTAGGGCTCATTAATTTATAATACTACAACAGTTCTCCTTGGAACCACCAAGTTTACCCTGGACTTCTGACAGCTTGTTAAGGACATACACACAGTATTAAGGGATAAGCAACAAGGCACCACTGCTATCAAACACCTTGGACATTGGCATTGGGTAGTCGGAACACACCTGGCTAGGTGTGGAATATGGGGGATAGAGCACAGCCTCCACAGTGCAGAATTCTATATTTGCCCGAGGTCAGGAGTGGAAGAGTGTGAGGGCAGCCAGGACTTCCACTGTGTTTCCTTGTGCTGTGAGTCCCTGGCCTCCTGGAAACCCGATGATGATAAGAAATTAAAGGTATCAGGGCTCTGTAGAAGAGGCAGCAACCAAGCTTGTACTGTATGGAAGAGAAATAGCATTACACTGAGCCCCCAGCAGTGGGAGCCAAGTAAGAATGCAAGCTGTAAAATGAGAAAGACTTGGGGTCTCTGGACCTATCAAGGGGATCTCACTCTGGAATGGAATTTTCCATCCTCAATGTGTCAGAACTAGAATGGGGTCAAAATAGGGCCTGGCAAAAGTGTCTTCACCTACCAGATACCCCAGCCACTCCAAAGGCCACTGCCCACATCCCCACTGAGCTTAGCAGCACTACCTTCCCAGAAATGGCACCTGAGATCCCCAACCCTGTACCTCTTCTTGGCTCAATAACTGAAGGGGAAGAGGCACTCAGGACCATAGAAGCAAACTACCATTTTCTCAATATTACCTGGCCAGGTCTGGTCAAAGATTGCTGGTTATGTTTGGACCCTAGACCCCCATATTTTATGGGAGTGGGAATAATAGGGGAAATGGTCCAGGCAATACACTCTGGCTGCCCCTGGACTAAGGGGAGAATTGTGCTCCAGGGAATAAAAGGAATCAGTACTTGCCTCTTACCTTCACCTGAGGTGGGGGCAACTAGGGGCCTCACCCCTTGCCTGGACTATCACAATGAGACTTAGAGGTCAATATTGCTGCATGGGAAGTAATCCCCATCTGGGACCGAATGGGACATGGCTTGAGTAGACCAAGGGACCAAACCCTTCTGCGTTTGTCACTGCTTTAGCAAACCCAGATGAAATTTGCATCATGATCATTTTCCTACTCTACCTGTCAGACCTGGTCAGAGAAGGTGGGTGGGAACAAATTGAGCAAAGTTATCATTCCCACCACAAGAGGGCTGTCCCCCTTCTTGTTCCAGCCCATGTAGCAGCTGGTATTGTAAGCTCCACTGATGTGGGAATGACCTCCCTTGTCAAGGGAGACCTGCAACTTAAACAGCTCTTCTAAAAGGATGCTGATCTGAGGAGATATTATTTTTTCTATTAGGATGTTAGAGGAAAAAATTGCCTCCCTAGCTGAAATTGCTCTACAGAACAGGTGGGGACTGTATCTACATCTCATGAAATAAAAAGGGCTGTTCATGGCTCTGGGGAAGTGATGTTGTTTCTATGCTAACCAGTCAGGGGTCAATCCTGAAACACTGCAGCAGGTGAGGGCTAGTTTGCAGAAGCACGAAAGGCAACAGTGAGCCTCTGCCTCCTTTATGAACAGTGGTTTGATCAATCACCCTGGAAAACTTCCCTAAAAACAGCTCTCGCTGGACCATTGTTCATTTTTTTAATGGTCCTCTTAATAGGTCCTTGCATAATTAATTTCCTCACCCACTTTATTCAGGCAGGTATAAATGCAGTTAAGATGCTTGTGCTGGGGCCTGAGCGATAGCACAGTGGTAGGGCATTTGACTTGCACACAGCAGATCCAGGATAGAAGGTGGCTCGAATCCCAGTTTCCCATATGGTCCCCCAAGCCAGGAGTAATTTCTGAGTGCATAGCCAGAAGTTACCTCAAGTGTCAGTGGGTGTGGACCAAAAGCCAAAAGCCAAAAGCCAAAAAAAAAAAAAAAAAAAAAAGATGCTTGTGCTAAGGTCCCAGTATGTGCCCATAAGTAGGGACTGAGATGAAGAACTTCAAGGAGAGTCATGTATTTTACTCGGGCCATAAGAAGAGAATTGAATTTTGGGACCTGATTTCTGAAAAATGTAGGACGCCATTTGAAAAGGTTACCTGGGTAAGGGAGGAGCCAGAGGAGCAGGGTTGCTCCGCTCACCTTCGCTTCGGTGCACATCATTTAGCTGATGAATACAACTACAACACGTAGAAAAACCCGCAATACAAGTGCGACAATGGGGAAACAACGCGGGCCAGTGCCAGACATAGAGAATGAAGATGGCAACTCTGATGACTTGAGCCTGACCAACCACCTAGTCAGTCTCTCAGATAAGGAGTTTAGAGTTGCAATATGGAAGATGTTCAAAGAACTCAAACAAAGTATAGAAGAGAACACTAATAAGAATCAAGAGAATATGAAGATAGAAATGAGAAAACTCCAAACTGAAATTTCAGATCAAATAACAGGTCTGAAAAACTCAGTAGATGAATTGAAGAAAAACATGATTGAGCTTTCCCACAGGTTAACAGCAACTGAGGATAGAATCAGTACACTGGAAGATGAGATGCATAACAATTCCATACAGCAGAAGAAATTGGAAAAAAGCCTCGAAGCAAATGATCAAACAATGGAAAAATTACTCAAAGAATGGGAACAGATGAAAATAGAAGTCTATGATAAGCTCAATAGAAACAACTTAAGAATCATTGGAGTCCCAGAGACTCAGGAAGAAAATCTCCAGGAAGAATCAACAGTCAAGAACATCATTAAAGAGAAACTGCCAGAGCTAATGAATGCATGCGATCAAATCCTGCATGCCCGAAGAGTGCCAACTAAAAGAGACCCCAGAAAAAACACCCCAAGACACATCCTAGTCACAATGACGAATCCCATAGATAGAGACAGAATTCTAAAAGCAGCAAGATCGAAAAAAGAAATTACATTCAAGGGAACATCCTTGAGATTTACTGCAGACCTGTCACCAGAAACACTCAAGGCCAGAAAGCGGTGGTGGGACATAGTGACAAAACTCAATGAAATAAATGCTTCGCCTAGAACACTGCACCCAGCAAAACTCACTTTCAGGTTTGAAGGAACATTACATAGTTTCACAAACAACAGCTCAAAAACTTCACAGACTCAAAAGCATTCTTAAAAGAAAAACTGAACGGCATACTTTAAGACAAGGCTTACCAACAGACACACCAAACTTTGATATAAAGATGGCAAAACTCCCAGGACAATTCTTTCTCTCAATGCCAATGGACTAAATGCACCAGTTAAGAGACACAGAGTGACTAAATGGATCAAAAAACACAATCCAACCTTCTGCTACCTACAAGAAACGCACCTGAATAGTCAGAACAAAAAAGACTCAAAATAAAAGGCTGGAAGAAAATCATCCAAGCAAACAATACCCATAAAAAAGCAGGAGTGGCCATACTAATATCAGATGATGCAAACTTTATACTTAGGAAAGTTGTAAGGGACAAACATGGACATTTTGTATTAATCAAGGGATATGTACAGCAGGAAGAAATCACCCTCCTAAACATATATGCACCGAATGAGGGGCCAGCAAAATATTTAATACAACTGTTCACAAATCTGAAAAATAATATCAATAACAACACAATAATTGTGGGAGACCTCAACATGGCATTATCAACACTACACAGGTCAACCAGACTGAAACCCAACAAGAATATACTAGGCCAGAGGAGAGAAATGGAAGAAAGAGGCCTAGTAGATATATATAGGACACTCCACCCCCAGAAGCCTGGATATACATTTTTCTCTAATGTACATGGGACATTCTCCAGGATACACTACATGTTAGCACATAAAACATACCTCCATAATATCAAGAGGATAGAAATTTTGGAGGCTGCCTTTGCTGACCACAAAGCCCTGAAATTATATGTGAACTACAAAGGGACACAGAAACAAAACTTTAACACCTGGAAGTTAAACAGCCTCATACTGAATAATCAGTGGGTCCGAGATGAAATCAAAGAGGAAATCAAAACCTCCCTGGAAACAAATGACAATGGAGACACAAACTATCAGAACCTATGGGACACAGCAAAAGCAGTACTGAGAGGAAAATTTATAGCTTTGCAAGCACACATCAGGAAAGAAGAAGGGGCATACCTGAATAGCTTAATGACACAGCTCATAGAATTAGAAAGTGCTCAACAAAAGAATCCAAAAATAGGGAGGCAGAAGGAAATAACAAAGCTGAGATCAGAAATCAATGAAGTGGAAACCCGAAAAACAATCCAAAACATCAACGAAAGCAGAAGTTGGTTCTTTGAAAAAATAAACAAGATTGATAGACCACTGGCAAAACTAACAAAGAAAGAAAGAGAGAGTAACTTGATAACTCGTATTAGGAATGAAAAAGGAGAGATCACTACTGATATGGTAGAGATTCAAAGGGTAATCAGAAACTACTTTGAGAAACTTTATGCCACTAAAAATGAAAACCTAAAAGAAATGGATATATTCTTGGAATATTATAATCTTCCACGATTGAATGAAGAGGATGTAGCATATCTAAACACACCCATTACTATTGAGGAAATTAAGACAGTAATCAAATGTCTGCCCAAAAACAAAAGCCCAGGCCCAGATGGATTTACTAATGAATTTTTTCAAACCTTTCAAGAGGAACTACTACCAATCCTGACAAGACTCTTTCATGAAATCGAAAAAACAGGAAAACTTCCAAATAGCTTTTATGAAGCCAACATCACCTTGATACCTAAACCAGACAGAGATGCTATGAAATAAGAAAATTACAGACCAATATCACTGATGAATGCAGATGCAAAGATCCTCAACAAAATCCTGGCAAATAGGATTCAATGCCTCATTAAGAAGATCATCCACTACGATCAAGTAGGTTTCATCCCAGGAATGCAAGGCTGGTTTAACATCCGTAAATCTATCAACATAATACACAACATCAATAACAAGAAAAATAAAAATCACATGATCATATCAATCGATGCAGAGAAAGCATTTGACAAGGTCCAACACCCATTCTTGATCAAAACTCTCAGCAAGAGAATGGAATGGAATGGAAGGAACCTTTCTCAATATAGTTAAGGCCATCTACCACAAGCCAGAGGCAAATATTGTCCTCAATGGAGAAAAACTGAAAGCCTTTCCTCTAAATTCTGGCACAAGACAAGACTGTCCTCTCTCACCACTCCTATTCAACATAGCACTGGAAGTACTCACTATAGCAATTAGGCAAGAAAAAGATATCAAGGGAATCCAGATAGGAAAGGAAGAAGTCAAGCTCTCACTGTTTGCAGATGACATGATACTCTACTTAGAAAACCCCAAAGACTCTACCACAAAGCTTCTAGAAACAATAGACTCATATAGCAAGGTAGCAGGCTACAAAATTAACACACAAAAATCAATGGCCTTTCTATACACCAATAGTAATAAGGAAGAAATGGACATTAAGAAAACAACCCCATTCACTATAGTGCCACACAAACTCAAATATCGTGGAATCAACTTGACTAAAAATGTGAAGGACCTATACAAAAAAACTTTAAAACTCTGCTCCAAGAAATAAGAGAGGACACGCAGAAATGGAAACACATACCCTGCTCATGTATTGGTAGGATTAACATCATCAAAATGGCAATACTCCCCAAAGCACTGTACAGATTTAATGCGATCCCGCTAAAGATACCCATGACATTCTTCAAAGAAGTGAATCAGGTACTTTTGAAAATTATTTGGAACAATAAACACCCTCAAATAGCTAAAGCAATCATTGGGAAAAAGAATATGGGAGGAAATACTTTCCCCAACTTTAAACTTTACTACAAAGCAATAGTTATCAAAAGAGCATGGTATTGGAATAAGGACAGGCCCTCAGATCAGTGGAATAAGCTTGAATACTCAGAGAATCTTCCCCATACATACAATCACCTAATTTTTGATAAAGGAGCAAAAAATCCTAAATGGAACAAAGAAAGCCTCTTCAACAAGTGGTGTTGGCACAACTGGGTAGCCACTTGCAAAAAATTCAACTTAGACCCCCAGCTAACATCATGTACGAAGGTAAAATCCAAATGGATTAAAGACCTCGATATCAGCCCCAAAACCATAAGATATATAGAACAACACGTAGGTAAAACACTCCAGGACATTGAGACTAAAGGCATCTTCAAGGAAGAAACTGCACTCTCCAAGCAAGTGAAAGCAGAGACAAAAAGATGGGAATATATTAAGCTGAGAAGCTTCTGCTCCTCAAAGGAAATACTGCCCAAGATACAAGAGCCACCTACTGAATGGGAGAAACTATTCACCCAATACCCATCAGATAAGGGGCTAATCTCCAAAATATACAGGCACTGACAGAACTTTACAAGAAAAAAACATCTAATCCCATCAAAAAATGGGGAGAAGAAATGAACAGACACTTTGATAAAGAAGAAATACAAACGGCCAAAAGACACATGAAAAAATGCTCCACATCACTAATCATTAGGGAAATGCAAATCAAAACAACAATGAGATACCACCTCACACCACAGAGAATGGCACACATCACAAAGAATGAGAATAAACAGTGTTGGCAGGGATGTGGAGAGAAAGGAACTCTTATCCACTGCTGGTGGGAATGCCATCTAGTTCAACCTTTATGGAAAGCGATATGGAGATTCCTCAAAAAACTGGAAATCGAGCTCCCATATGATCCAGCTATACCACTCCTAGGAATATACCCTAGGAACACAAAAATACAATACAAAAACCCCTTGATTACACCTATATTCATTGCAGCACTATTTACCATAGCAAGACTCTGGAAACAACCAAGATGCCCTTCAACAGATGAATGGCTAAAGAAACTGTGGTACATATACACAATGGAATATTATGCAGCTGTCAGGAGAGATGAAGTCATGAAATTTTCCTATACATGGATGTACACGGAATCTATTATGCTGAGTGAAATAAGTCAGAGAGAGAGAGAGAAAATGCAGAATGGTCTCACTCATCTATGGGTTTTAAGAAAAATGAAAGACATTCTTGCAATAATAATTTTCAGACACGAAAGAGAAAGAGCTGGAAGTTCCAGCTCACCTCAGGAAGCTCACCACAAAGAGTGATGAGTTTAGTTAGAGAAATAACTACATTTTGAACTGTCCTAATAATGAGAATGTATGAGGGAAATGGAGAGCCTCTTTAGAGTACAGGCGGGGGTCGGGTGGGGAGGAGGGAGACTTGGGACATTGGTGATGGGAATGTTGCACTGGTGATGGGTGGTGTTCTTTACATGACTGAAACCAAAACACAATCATGTATGTAATCAAGGTGTTTAAATAAAAAAAAAACAATTCAGGAAAAAAAATAAAAATGAAATAAAAAAAATCATAAAAAAAAAAAGAAAAAGAAAAGGCTACCTGACAGACTTATTTTAGGTTTTGAGCAATTTTATAAGGACCACATGTTGTGAGCCATATGCTGTTTTTCCCAGACCTATTTCCATTTACAGTGCCCTAAGGTACTTGGACATATCAGGTAACCTATCTGGAAAGGACATAGGAAGCAGTGGGAAGAAGCCCCTAGACAACAGCCAATCATTTTAGAGGCTATCAAAAAGTTAGAGATTCCCTGTATTCCTATCCTATATAATCCCATTCATGGCCCCTGGAGGGGTTCGTCTCATGCTAGAGAGAACCCTGACCTAATCGGTTAGGAGCTGTTGGCAAGAGAAATAAAGTTGGAACTCAAAAAATAAAACTTTAAAAATTTATTATTTTTCAGGATTATTTAATTAAGCATACACAACACATACATGCACACACTCAAAATAAAGTAATGTACTGGACTATAGTGTTCCTCCACAAGACAATTCATGCCACCCTGTCTAAGACAAGAAAGAGAATTTTTAGTTCTTTTACTTCCAGTTTATATAGAAGAGATAGGCGCATTACTTGAAAAATGGGTCAGAGTTTATATGAGTCTACACTTGACATTTGCTCACATCTTTCTAAGAAAGTTTCATTCAATTTAATCTTGCTTTATTATATTTATTTCCACTGAAATACTTTTGTGTAAGTAAAAATAAACTGTTTCTAAATACGGAGTGTTTTCTCAAAGAGCCCAACATAAGGCTCCCAAGTAATCTGGAGTCAGACACCATCTCCCACACCACTATAGAACAATTGGACTCCACTTAAAGCTTGATGTCTGGCTCTTAGGGCTATTGAGGACTGAACATCTTGCTGTGTCTGGTAAATGATTGTTTACTGTTTATATTACTAGTCCTGACACTGACAGGCATATATATAATACTATATATTACATGTAATATACATATATTTTATATTTCTCTTTTTTAAAAACTTTATTGATTGGTTGGTTGGTTGGTTGGTTGGTTTGGGGGTCACACCCAGTGCTGCTCAAGAGTTACTAATAGCTCTGCACTCAAAATTCACTGCTGACAGGCTGGAGGACCCTATGGGATGCTGGGAATTAAACCAGGTTTCTCCTGGGTCTGCTACATGTTAGGTAAATGCACGAATGATGTGCTATTTCTCTGGGCCAATTTATAATATATTTCTAATTTCCCTAATGTTTATTTCACCTATGCAAAACAAAAACAAAAATATCGTATCTTTCTCAAAAACTCCTGGGCAGAAACAGACTTCAGATTGCAGGCTACAATAAAAGATGCTTAGTTTCTGACCCCCTCTCTCTGACCATTCTCCCTTCCCTCTTTCCAGAGTATCCTGGCAGCTACATTTTGCAAACTGCAGCAATATGCAAATATCTGTTTACAAATACCACATGCATGTTATTTCTAAACTATGAAAGCAGCATGATGTCAATCAAATAAAAAATCAAATAAAACTGTACTGAAGAAAAGGGGACAAATAAAATATTTTGTAGAGAGGGGAAAATCTGACTCTCAGGAATAAATAGAGCCCCCTCTATAGTGCAGGAGACACTCAAGATCATAAAATTTCTCAGTCTACTCCACTGAAATGGGACTTGTCAGGCTTGCATGCTCGATTCAACATCTCCACTCTGAGGAACTACTTCAAGCATCACCAGGGTCTGGAAATTCCAGTATCCATTAGGGACAAGTCCTTTGGAGATCACTCTGGCATCCTGCTCCTGGCCATTCTGGAACCACCTGCCTTCAATATGACCCGGATAGAAACCATTCACAGAAAAGACCAGGAGGTTGTGGTGATGAAGGATGAGTCTCCGCAGAAAACACAGTCACCATGAGCTCAAGTAGGAGTGAAAGTGAAAAAATTAGTCCTCTTTTTCTTTGGAAGCTCTTTTACCTTTCTCTAAAAACAGCTCCAAGGTGGCCCATCTGGAGACAGTGTCATGTAACTTGAACTCAGTCCTTATAGTATTAGCCCATTGATGTTAGAGATGTGAGCACATATAGATTATTTTTTCTAATATTTGTGGAATTAGGGTGTGGAGCTAGCTATTTAACAATTAATTAAGTAGTTTATTGATTAAGTATGATTTCAGGAGCTACACTGGTACAATGAGTGTCTAAATATTATTGAAATCAAAATATTGTTTACATCTTTCATATTCATTTTTTCTATTATTGTTAATAGAACACTTATCTTTAGATTTTGTATTAATATAAATATAGAGTGTAAAGCTAAATCTAAAATTTAGATTTCTAATGTGTAATGCTGAATGTTTCAATTTTCTTAAGTTAAAAATATGATTTGGGGGTCAGAGTTATAGCACATGCACAGGGTGTTTGCCTTGCACACTGCCAACTGGGCTTGATCCCAACATCCATATGGTCCCTCGAGTTTTTCAGTACTAATTTATTAAAATAAAGCCAGAAGTAACCCCTGTGTAGCCCAGAAATTAAATAGATATACATATATATGTATATGTATAAATAATCAGGGAAGTGTGAACATATATCTACAATAAATGGTGGAATAAAATTTCCCCAAGGAGGAATAATAAATTTTAATAAAACATCCAACAAATTAGTTACAGGATAACATACTTCAAGGTCATAAAGGCCATAAATGCTAAATCCATAGGTAGCATCATACTCATTGTGAAAATTGAAAGTTTCTTTTAAGATCAAGAACAACTTGGAGATGGTCACTCTCACCACTAACAATAGATTTGATAATCCTCATAAGATTAATGATGCAAAAAATAATGTCAGAAACCCAAGATGGAAAAGAACAATGAAACAATCACTATTTTCAGATAGAGTCCTTCAAAGAGCCTGCTATGATAGTTTATAAAAATACAGTAAATTGGTAGGATGCAAAGCCTATGCTAAAAATATATACACAATGACCAAGCAAAATATCAATCCACGTACAATCTTATCATAGAGGATAAAATATTCTAGGAGGAAATTTATCAAAGATAGTGAAAGAAATTTACACCTAACAATATGTTATTATTAAAATTGATTTGTATCTACTCATGAAAGGTTTGCTGTTAAAATCTTCCTGCAGTTTGAAGGGCTTCCTTCTCTGTACTCATGACACCTAGTGGTACGTAGAGAAAAATATTCAGTTCTAGGGATGGAACTAAGAGCACTTATAGGCAAGAGAAGTGCCTTAAACCCTTTATTATCTCTCCATCTCCCAATACAAATTTCAGTCATACAATTCAAATTGTGTGATACAAAGGAAAGAGACTATATACACAACCTAGAAGCATAAATATTGTAAGAAGAAGGAGAAGAAGAAGCAGCAGAAGAAGAAGAAGCAGAAGAAGAAGAAGAAGAAGAAGAAGAAGAAGAAGAAGAAGAAGAAGAAGAAGAAGAAGAAGAAGAAGAAGAAGAAGAAGAAGAAGAAGAAGAAGCTCATTGTGTAGTAATTTACTGAGTCAACACAATCTCTACAAAGTGCAATAAGTGTTTTTAAGGACACAAAACAAATGACCACCCACAAACTCTTAACCAGAAGGATAAAGATATGCTCTTATACTGTTAAGAATGATACAAAACAAAAAACTTAGAAGCAAAAAATAATAGTGAATTATGGGCAGTTAGGAATGGTGCTGCTTTTACTGAAAATGATATGGAGATTAAGAAACAGAAAGAACTTATACTTCCATTGAAATTCAATTGAATAAAGAAATTCTGATATATATGTAGATAATCGATAGAATATTATTTATCTATTTAAGTAGATGAAACCATTTAATTGTGACAACATGGATTAATCATAAGCTAAGGGAAATTAAGCAAGTGAAAAACAACTAAAATAGTTATCTTATAAGTAGATTATAAATAACAAACATTTGGTCTAATATATAGTAAAATGTTATGGTGCTTGCTTTACATGTGACCAATTCTGGTCCACTTCCAGAATTATATATGGTCGCATGCCACAAGCATTTCTAAGAGTTAAATGCTAAGCAGAGAGTCATAAAAATGCCCAGAGCTCATCTGGATATGGGTAGGGGAAGCATAAATACATCAATAATAAATGAATAATCAAATTACCTTTTAAATGACTTTTAAAATAATCCATAGGCTCTATGAAAAAATATAATGGCTATCCTAGGCAGAATGGAAGAAGAAAAAGGTGGAGGAACAGATTCTGGTCATAAGAATGGGACTAATTAGTACCAGTAGGTTCAGAGGGCCTTATGCATACACAGTTATCAAGCTACACTCTTAGAATGTATAAATATTATAAAATGAATATCTTATTAAATATGTAGCATTATATTCTATAATACATAGGGGATATTGTAACATAATATATGCCAACATTTAACTATATAATGTAGTTTAAATACATTTTATACTAGAATCACTTAAAATTTAAGAATATAAATGAATTAATGATTCAGAGGAAACCAAAACTAACTTTAAGTTTTTAGAGTGTAAGCAAAAGAGAGAGGTTTGTTTGGGGGCATTTGCAGTAAATGAGATAGGAAGAAATAATAAAATCAATAGATAGCTGCAACACAGCACAACTAAAATACAAAACACAAAGAATGATCTGATAAAAATGAGTCATAGAAATGAAGAACATGGATAATGAAAACAGTAACATCATAACATCTGCTTAATGTTCCAAAGAATCAGCATGAAACAGGAGAGCATCACTGCCACCACCTGGCAGTAATAGTCCTTACACTTTTCTTGAGCTAAAATCATAGGAAAAGGGGAAATTTTATTGAGAAGATGCCTTCACACAATTTACTTACAATAAATCTGCACTAAAATATGCTCAAATAATGTAAATAAACAAAACTGTGTCAATAAACTGGGTCACATGGCACGAGAGATGTAGACCAAGTATAAAATCCTTGGAACTGCCTTTGTATCTAAAACACCACAAAAATAATTCTACTTAAGAAAGAAAAGGTCAGGGCAGGAGGAGGGGCACAAGTGGTAAAGAGTCTGCCTTGTTCGCACTAGCCTAGGATGGACCGTGGTTTGATACCCCTGAGTCCCATATGGTCCCCCAAGCCAGGAGCAATTTCTAAGTGCATAGCCAGGAACAACCCCTGAGCATCACTGAGTGTGGCCCAAAACCCAAAAAAGAAAAAGAAAAGAAAAGAAAGAAAAGGTTCAGGTGATTCTCTGTCTTTAAAGGTGATTCCACAACAAGAATCCAAAAGGAAAAGAAAGTAGAAATTAGAGTGATTCATTAAAAGTAATTTTTTGGTGAAGAGGGTCTTGCATGAGGTCCAACCAGATTCATCCCGAGCACACTGTATGAACCCCTGAATAATCCAGAAGTGACCCCTGAGCACAGACTTGGGAGTATGGCCTCAGCACCTCTGAGTATGTCTCACCGCAGATAAATCTGGTGTCATTTACATTCAGTTGATCACCTTTTCCTTGTAAAACTACCAGAGGCATCATTAGAATATTATCCTGTCTCTCTCTATTTTAATCAGACATTTGTGGTCAGAATAGGACCAGGGACTCATCAGGTGTTCTAAGGAGAGAGAAAGGAGAAAGAGGAGAGAAGACAAAGAAGGAGAGAGAGGGGAATAGAGGGAAAGGAAGAGAGGAAGATAAAGGGAGAGTGGAAAAGATAAAGAAAGGAGGAGAGAGGGGGAAAGAGGAAAAGAGGAATAGAGAGAGGGAGGGAAGGATCACCACTCAGTGTCACTCCAAACTTTCACCCAATCACAGACAACCACTGACTACCCTTCCCACCAAGTTGATCCACCTCAAGCCTCAGCATGGTGCTTCACACACCACTAATCCTTCCCAAGGGAACACCAAAAGCACCTGATACCCCATTGACACCCCCAGATTACTCATCACCTCACACAGTTTCTAGGTTCCTCCCTTACCCCCCCCCCCCCACACACACACACACACACACGCTTTGGCCTCTCCCCACATATACACACCCCTTTCTCTCACACACTACATCTGTCTCTGTCATCTGCCTCTCTGTTTCTCTCTCTACTCATACACACATACACACACACACACACACACACACACACACACACACACACACACACACACACACACTGCTTTCATCCCTCAGTGTTCAGGTCTGTGAATTGTGAAGCCATAAAAAAAAAATGACGCCAGAGCGATAGTACACTGGTAGGACTTTGCCTTGTACGCTTCTGACCCAGAACAGATCAGGGTCCAATCCACAACATCCCATAAGATAACCATAGCCAGGAGCGACTTTTGCATACATAGCCAGGTGTAACCCCTGAGCGTCCCCGGGAGGTGCAAAAAACACCATAATTCTGTTTGCAGTATGTGTCCACCACAGCCAGCTAGTTCTCCAGTTAGTCATTTTGTGTGTTTCAAGACGGAACTTCTAGATGCGTAATGTCTGTCACCAAAAGGAACTCGCCCACATGGCTGTCAAACCTCAAGAGCTCCTCTCCACTATACCTACTCTGTGCATTTGGAGAAGTGACACTCAACTTTCATTTTAACAGGAAACATGCTGTGGCGACAGGAAGGCTGTGTGAGGGTTGGTCCAGTAAGCAACTAATGGAGCCACCCTCAGTGAGCTGAACCCAGAGGCCGTTACAATACCGAATCCCAGACTGAATCATAGGAACCAAAGACTCCAGAATGCAGGAAATCATCTACCATCCTCCTGTTCCCAGGGAAACACAGGAAAGGGGGAGATATTATATCTGACTTAGAAGAGACTGAGTAATGTCAGGAGAAAACTGGGGTTCTGGTACAGAGAATAATAGGATGACCTAAACTAGATGAGGGGCCAGAAATGGTTCCTCTGATGAGAAACATGTAAGATAACCTGGAGGTCCACCAGGACAGTTTTCTACACCAAGAATCAAATTTCTACCAGAAAAAAGGTCCTAATGGTGCCCTGGGATGAAACCAGAAGATGCTCTGGGTCTCCCTGACTTGGACACAGGATCTATTAAAAAACAAGGTTCTCTAACTACAGAAACTTGACTGTGACTACTGTGATTGTAGAATCAACATAGAGATTGAATACAATATTCTGAAAAATGTTTGTCTCAGTGATGTTCAAAAAATCAAAATAAAAAATGAAAAAAATGACTGGAAATCAAGGTCTTTATATTGGGATTTTAAATTGCATGCATAATTGTTGTTCTGTGTGTTCTTTGAATTGAGAAACATTGCTTTTTCTCTTTTCTTGGCATCTTCTCTATTTTTGATGCTACATGGCATTTTGTTGATTTGCAAAAATACAGGCAGGAAGTTTTCCTCTCTGTAGTGGTAGTCACTCTTCATGAAGACAAGAAATCCTAAAAGTCAGCTAGGTGACCGCAAAGCCATCTTTCAAGGGAATAGAGTTGAAAGGGGTTAAGGATGAGTGACAAGCAGGCCCCTACTCTTAATCACTTGGCCATACAGGTGGAATGATGACTTGACGAAATTGGAGATCTTCTAGGAGTTTCTGGATTTGCACTGACTGGCCACAGCCTGGGCTTTGCTCTCAGTCTCTGGGGAAAATCTCTCCCAACCTGAAGATGGGTGGGGCAGATGACCTTTAGGGCACTCCTACAGAGGGTGAGATGCCCAGGACTATCATTCAGATTATCCTACTGAAAGGACCCTTTCATCTCTACATTGGCCAAGACTGAGTAAAACAAACTTGATAGGTAAAGTATTTATGCCTTTATTAATGAAACATGTGCTTTGTCCATGAAAAATCCTCAGAAATTCTCTGTAAATAATGGGGTGCCCCAGATGGATATTTCTCCAGTATTGCTGTGTTTATGCAAGGGAACATCCAAGATTATCATTAATTAGTTGACAAAGTTCAAGGTAAAAGTGGAGAGAATAACTGTGTTTCTGTAGTTGATTAAAATAATTGCATTCCAGTAAGCATAATTTAAAGCCTATTCCTCACATTAACATGAATAGGAGAAGAAAGGAGAAGTAACTCAGAGCTGTGTTTATTAGAGGTCCATTAACTGCTTTATGGTCAGATCTGTTTAAGTAATATTCCTCTGTGTATTTGATTTAATCCTGTTCAGGTGTTGAAACTGTAAAGCTGCATCAATTAAGTGCTCCTTTGAATTAAGGTAGCATGAGATTTCTCCTCTTCTTAGGTAGAGACCATTATCCTTTGCCAGCCTGAAGAAATTACAGAAGAAAGGCCTTCAGCCACACTCCCTTTTAATGACTTCTGAGGTGGAGAAATCTCTAGTAAAAACGTGAACCAGGAAAATCATCAGGAAAGCTTCCAGGGGGATAAAGGCAAAGAAGAGCCATGGATATTCAATGAGCTAAGGTGCTGCAGAGTTTTTATCATAATAAGATAAAGGTCCCTAAGCAAACCTTACTGGGCTTATCTTCCCACTGGGAATCAAGCAGGTGCATGAAATGGACGAATATGAAATATAAATTATGAAATACATGAAACCACACAGAACTACATGGTGAAAATAAAGAGGGAGAGGCCAGAGAGAGGGGCTTTATTCCTTGAATGGGGTTTAAATAGAAGGATTTTGGGGCATAGCCAGGAAAAAAGGAAAAGGGGATGAACCAATGAGATCAAAGCTAGAATTAGCATATGAAGAGACAGGTAAAGAAAAACCAGATACCTTTAAGGAAATGGGGGGGAGAGAGAGAGAGAGAGAGAGAGAGAGAGAGAGAGAGAGAGAGAGAGAGAGAGAGAGAGAGATCACAGGAAAGCTCAGCAGGAGACTTTTGGCGGACTTTGATACTGTATTTTCTTTGTTTAGGAGAACTGAGGCGGGATTTCTATAATGGCCAAATAGAGAAAGGATGTAATGTTACAGCCATGTTGGAATTACTGCCAATGATCCACGCAAAGGGTCAAATGATTGACTTCACTAAGCGGGCCTTTTGGCAAATAATTCTTTAAGAGGAAAGCCCTGCACCAGGGAAGGAAAAGACCACATCTGCTGCGTGCTTTCCTTGAGATGGGATGTAACACTAAGGCTATTGGCATCAATTGGAAATTACATTATGCCTCTCTAGCCCAGAGATTAGGGTATGTAGCAAGAATTCACCAAACACTGAATAAGAATCGGTGGTAGAAGGAAAGAAGGAATAAAAATCATGGTTTCCCTGGTGATGTTAAGGGTTAAATAAAATAGCACCAGGTGTGGGAAGCATTTCTTCATCTCTGTCTTACCTAGTTCACAAAGACAACTGGAGTTTAGGCTCAATGTTGATCTCTCCACCCCAATAGCTGTTTAAATGGAAGAATTAAAGAAGCAGGAACATCCTTTCTCCTTGCAGTAGAGCAACAGCCTGAATAAAGAGGACCCCTTGCAGATCCAGCTCACCAGTCCAGAACAGATGGCAGATAGTCCTGGTGGTCCTACTGACTGAGGCCATGACTGTGCAGTGACTGCAGAATGACCAGCAAGAATAAATCCTCTCTTACCCAGACTGTGGATGGAGGGTCTATGGATCAAACTGTCACCCTGGGTATCCCTCCCCTAAACTTTGACCTTTGTGATTTGTTTGGGGTTTCTGGTTATGCTCTACAATATCCCCTTTTACTAAGTTGTAAGTGTGAAAAGATGTAGATATCAACCCATGTGTTTTTGTTTCTGGGATAGCGAAGTGCCCCAATAATATTCTCATTTTATGCTTATAAAGAATGGAGTACCCCAAAAAGTAGGGAGAGGAATTTTTTTGGCAGGAATGTGTCAGGGAAGCCATCTGTCAGCACAGAGGGAGCTGGTTCCTGAGGCAAAAGAAGGAGAAGCAGAGTTTGGGGGTGCTTTTAACCTGAGATTTCTGGCCCAAATATCAGTAGGACTTTTCAGAAAATGTGCCCAGACTAACTTCTAGTGGGGAGCATCAGTTAAGGCAAATATGGAGGTAGTTAATCTTTCAACACTGCCTTAAAGAGCCAGTGTAAGCTCCCCAACCCTCTACCTCTGTTTGGTCCAATAATTAAATGGGAAGAGGACAGTTTTGCACATCATAGCATTTAGTATCATTTTTTGCATTTGATTGGTCTCTTTTGATTACTGATGAGTATTCCACTATTTATCTATTAACTATGAACTATTATCATTTATCTATTAACTTTTGGATAGTTTTCTGTTTAAGGAATGCTTAACTAAGAAACAATTGCATACATATATTTCTGAGGATATGGATTAATCTTGGAGGGTACATTCTAGAAGTTTATATGCAAAATAGATATTTAACGTTTTATAAAATGGCCAAGTATTTCTTTTGTTGTTTGTTTTTTTGTATTGGGGTCAACTTAGTGGTGCTCAGGGGATACTTTCAAGTCCTCATTCAGGAATGATTCCTGGAAGGCTCAAAACAATGAAGGGTTTTTAAGGATTGAACTTAAGTCAGCTGCTTGCTTAAAGGTAAGTACAAGGGCCTTTAGTGTTGTAGTGTCACTCCAACCACAGAAGAGTGTTTTCTCATATTTCTATAATATTATATGTTCTCATAGCAATGCATCAAAGATTAGTTTTGCTTCCTATTCAAACATAAAAAGATGTTGAAAGTACTAAAATTAAAACTAACCCATTTAGCAATACAACCTGAGAAATGGTTAAAGAACTCAGCTTCCCAATGGCAGGTGTCTAAAAAGGGATTGAGCAAAAATCAAAATGATAACCTAATAAGAGTATTATAAATCAAAGTGTTTTAAATTAAAAGAAATAATGTGCTTGATTTAAACTATTTTTACCTTTAACTTTTTATTCATATGAACCCTTTTGAGAAATAAATGATTCTGAAATTGAATTGATTTATCACATCAAATAGTAATATCTTTCATGAGTAAATAATTAAAAACAAACAACATACACACATAAAACAAACTTAAAGTACCAGACTATAACTTTCCTCCACAAAACATTTCATACCACCCCATATAAGAAAAAAAAAGGTAGAATTTTTGGATTTTTCTTCCAAGGTATATAGGAGAGACAATCTCTTTTCAAGAAAAAATGATTCAGTTTGTCTGAGCCTACAATTGACATTTCCTCACATCTTTCTAGGCAAGTTTCATTCAATAAAAAACTATCTTGCTTTAATATTTTTCCTCCTCCTCAAATTCTTTTCTGTAAGTAAAAGGCAACTGTCCTTGAAGAAAGGTTTCTCTCTAATTCCAAGCAATCAGATGACAGGGACTGTCTCCCACATTACTTTATAGAATAATTGGGTTCCACTTGCATTTTTTGTCTATCTCATGGGGCTATAAAGACCTTAACATATATAATGCCTCTCAACCAATGAGTAAGCATGGCACATATTATTATAAGATCAAAAAATTTCATGACATGAAGCTCACCACAAAGACTGCTGAGTGCAGTTAGAGAAATAACTACACTCGGAACTATTCATCTACTCCTGAAAGTGCTAAGAGGACATTGTGGGATCCAGGAAACAGACCCTTGTTAACCTCATTCAAGTCAAGCATCCTATCCACTGTGCCATTTCTGGTACTACAATTTAACTTATTTTTGTTAATTAGGTTTGTACACTAGATGTATATAGTTCCCAATTTTTTAAACAATGTTCATAAAAACATTCACATACTTTACAGGTTTCCAGGTATATTTGGTAATTTTTCCCAATTATTTAATTTTATCTATTTACTTTTTGTTTTAAATTTGAGTCACACCCAGTTCTATACATTGTAAACTCCTATCTCTCTAAACAGGGATCACAGATGTTGCTGAAAATTGAATCCCTGCCGCCCACATGCAATACAAGTGCCTTATACTCAGTACTATCTATCTCTACAACTACTAGTTTAATTTTTATATAACTATATAAATATTCTTCAAAATTCGAAACATATAAAGTCATAAATTAAAACATTCAGATCGGTGATTGGAGACTCTTCTAATTTTTTTATTTTCTATAGAAAGAGAATGAGTTTATATATATATGGTATCTATATATCCAAGTGCATTTTAAATATTTATTATGTCAGATCATTTTTCTCCCACTTGAAGAGTACTTGATGTTGGGATGTCTATCAATGTCTTTATACATTCCTTTTAGTTTCCAACATTTTTGTAACTTCCATAATGTATTTATTAGAAACTTGTTTTTTACATAATCTGGTAAACCTCAAAAAACAACTCTTTTCTCTAGAGTTTTAGTGTTGTATTACAGAGCTCTGAGACTTTTAGGGGACAATGCCTCTCAACCAGAGTGAGATCAAAAAATTTTCTCTCATGACATGAAGCCCACCACAGAGTGATGAATGCAGTTAGAGAAATAACTATAGTGAGAACTATCATAAAATGTAAATGAATGAGGGAAGTAGGAAGCTTGTCTAGAGTACAGGTGGGTGGTGTGGAGTGGAGGGAGACTTGGGACATTGGTGATGGGAATACTGCACTGGTGAAGTGGGGTGTTCTTTACATGACTGAAACCCAACTACCATCAGATTTCTAATCAAGGTGTTTAAATATAGACAAAAAGAGATCAGAAAATGTCTAATGCAGAATTACTTTAATAAAAAATATCAAAATTTAGATATTTTCCTTCAAAGTAACATAAAAATGATATGGCATATTTTTAAATTTTTACATGCCCTGTCCTTCTCTGATATTAATATTCCTTTATTTGATGTTGTTTTACTTTATTCCATGGTATAAATGACTTGGCTTGGAGAATAAAAACACATACAAGGCCTATATGATCTATATTTATTAAAAACTTTCTCATTAGGGGCCCGGAGAGATAGCACAGCGGCGTTTGTCTTGCAAGCAGCCGATCCAGGACCAAAGGTGGTTGGTTCAAATCCCGGTGTCCCATATGGTCCCCCGAGCCTGCCAGGAGCTATTTCTGAGCAGACAGCCAGGAGTAACCCCTGAGCAATGCCGGGTGTGGCCCAAAAACCAAAAAAAAAAAAAAAAAAACTTTCTCATTAGGCAGCAAATTATTCTTGATTAAACAGTGCATAAAGCTCAAGATAAAATGGGGATGAGCAACAGAGACTTCTTAATCCACATTTATAAAAACTTTAGGTGAATAAATGGAAAGAATTATCCTGTTCACCCTTGATTTTCCTATTACTTCAAATCATTGAGACTACATGGAGTAGATAGTTCGTACATATATATTTAAGGAAAAACTTCATAAAGAAATGAGGATAGAAGGCAGTTCAGATTCACTGGTTGTGCTATGTTGAATACAAAAGGGACCAGGAGTAACTGAAGATCAGACATGAAATGAGAACTCAGGAGATCCCATATAGGAAGAAAAAAGTAAGTTATATATGAAGAAGGACCTTTTCAAGGTCATAGGAAAAGGAAACCAGATCCGAAGAAAGCACGTTCATGGGGAAGAATTGGAGCCAAGCAGGAAAATTTTCATATGATGGAGAAGGAAGAAAAGCTTCTTCGTTGAATGTCAACATCTTCAATTTTCAGTGCAGAAGTCCTGGATAAGAAAGAAGAGTGTTATACTAATACCTAAAACTAAAAGTATTTCTACCTTTTTTTTTTTTTTTTTTTTTTTTTTTTGGTTTTTGGGCCACACTCGGTAACGCTCAGGGGTTTCCTGGCTATGAGCTCAGAAGTCACTCCTGGCTTGAGGGACCCTATGGGACACCGGGGAATGGAACCGCGGTCCATATTTCTCCCTTTTCAAAGTGTCTAATACTACAACCTAAGGTAATTGGGGTGGAGGGGGTGTTCATATCAGCCTGATCAAAACTACTTTACTTTTGATTTGTATGTTCTTGAAGAGGGGCGCACTTAGTGGCTGCACTCAAAGGATACTCCATGCTTTGCACTCAGAAATCGCTCCTGACAAGCTAAGGGGAACATATAGGATGCCTGGAACCAAATCCCATTCAGGTCAGTCCCGGGTTGGCTGTTTGCAAGGCAAATGCCCTACCACTGTGCTATAGCTCTGGCCCCAAAATTATATTACAAGTCACCTATTCAATGGGGTGCACACTTTCGTATAAACTGCCCAATTACTTGTCAGATCCAAAGTCAATTCCAATAGCTCTGTCTTCTCTCTTGTTACCCCATAAATATGTTTGAGAGAAAATGAGTACATCTCTAAGACACAAGTAAAATGTTACCTGTGGGCTGAAGTCCCGAGTTTCCTATGAAAAGAGAAAAATGTATATACTAAATCAAATGGCAGAAAATATGTTGAATAAAGAAAAAGAAAAGGTTCCATAAACCAAATCAATCACATCCCTGAGATTTTTCAAATACCACAACCATCACCACAAATGCCAGGATAGAAAATAGAAAGTGGGAGCATTCGAAACATCAGTTTTACACATAAATTTAAATCAATCTCATAAATTTTAGAGTCTCTTTCTTAATTATTCCAGATTGATACACTGAGATCTCCATAAATGTTAACAATGAACATTTTTGACAAAAACATTAGTATTTAAATATATATAAATTATTTTTTATTGGGCCTGGAGAGATAGCACAGCGACGTTTGTCTTGCAAGCAGCCGATCAAGGACCAAAGGTGGTTGGTTCAAATCACGGTGTCCCATATGGTTCCCCATGCCTGCCAGGAGCTATTTCTGAGCAGACAGCCAGGAGAACCCCTGAGCACCACCAAGTGTGGCCCCCCAAAAAAAACACAAAAAAAATATTTTTTATTTATTAAAGTATCATGATCTACTATATTATTGATAGCTGAATTTAGGCATATAATATTTCAACATTAACCCTACCACCACTCTCAACATACTATGTTTTAAAAAGAAATACTGATTTTTTGCGTGTGATAGCCAGTACATTTGAGATAAACCACTTAAGGAAAGTTCTGTTGAGAATCCAAAATACTGAATTTTGATAAGTATAATCAAAATAATATATAAACTAAAGGTTAGTATATATTATAAACATAAAATAAACATTTGTATTTATTTTAGACATAAATATGATATATTAAACATTTAAATAGGATAAACAAAATAACATTTATTTCTTAGGAAAAATCTAGGGTGGATATAGTATCCGAATTTTAAGATCCATTACCTTTCTGATTTCTGTAGTTGATAAACAGGCCTACTCCAAGGAAGACTAGGCCCAAAACAAAGCCCCCAATTCCACTCAGCATTTTGCTCTGTGCAGAGTCACTCTGTGCCCCTAAGAGAAAAGAATTTTAGTGATTTGACTAACATATAGTTTTGGTCATTGAGATTCAGAGATTAGGAACATTGAAAAGAGAGAAAATTAGATGAAAAGATCTAGAATAGCTGGCCATTTTTAGAAAAAAAGAAAAGAAAAGTATCTGCCTTAGTAGAAACACTATTCAGGCATTAAATTTATTTCAGGTATTGAAACTATGACCTATGGGCACAAAAACAATAGCTGATGATGAGAAGTCTAGGATTCAAGGATTTTAGCTTGTCTAGTGTAATAGAACTAACAAAGTGCTGAGATGAGACTGGGATCCATTCATGTCAGAAAGTCGTTATATTGTGGAACACTATATTGTGCTTTTTCTAAGACCATAGTGAAATCTCAAGGAGCTGCATCATGATTGTCTCAGCCAGAAACAGGGGACCAAAGACCAAGCTCAAAGAATAGCCATTGACTGACATGAAAAAGTCAAAACAAAGGGAGCTGGAGAAATAGCAGAGCAGTAGGGCATTAGCCTTGCACATGAGCAACTTGGGACAAACCAGATTCAATTCCCGGCATCCCATATCGTCCCGTGAGATTATCAGGAGCAATTTCTGAGTGCAGAGGCAGGAGTAATCTGAGTGCCAGAGGACAGTGTGTGGCACAAAAAAGGGGGAGGGCAGAGCAATTGCACAACTAGAGGTAATTTGTCTTGCATGAAGTATACCTGGGACTGACCCAGGTTCAACTCCAGCAACCATATGGTTCCCCATACTTAACAGGGACAATTTCTTTTTTTTTTTTTTTTGTATATCTAAATGTGTCTTTTTTTTTTATTTTAATTATGACAACAAAGATGCAAAGAAAGAGGACAGGGTAAAGTTACAGTGGAAGCCCAATCACCCATAAACAAAATTCACGGTATTCCCATCGATGATATCCCAGCCTTGAACTTTCAGCCAAAGAACTTTAAGAAAAACAAAACTAAACCCATGTACAATACAATTACTTTGTCCCTCAAATCCCCAGTTGTAGTACATACTATTTCTTAGCAGCACACAATATAATCTAAAGACATTAGAGTTATGAAACTCCTTAAACATTGAGGGCAAAGTACATTTCTCTAGTTCCATGCACATGCTTACTAGTTTAAGTTAACCTCAAAAGTTTTAGTGGGTTATTTTTCTTAAGGATTAGCGTCAAGGGAACTTAGTAAAAAAAAAAACGGTATTAAAGTGGCATTTGTTTGCATAGGCCCACCAAAACATAAGGGACATGGAAAGACAAATTATGGTCTAAATACAAGAAGACCCTACCCCTGAAGTTTCCTGGCACATGACTGACTCTAGGCTCCAGGCAAACTAGTTTGTCCAATTCAAGTCATTGTCTGTAGTGGCAATACACCTCCATTCCTCACATAGTCTCTGTTGTTGGTATCATGCTTCTCTGTATTAAAGATCCTGGAGTCTGCATATCCCATATTGCAGTCAGGATGGTGCAGAAAGCCAGAAATAACCCCTAAACAACATCTGTTGTAACAACAATAACAACAACAGCAACAAAAGTCAAATGGGAAAAACCTGTCACTACTTCGAAGGAATTGCCTTTAGAAGATAGGAATCTCTACCCAATACCACATACATGTTATTTCTAAATAATTAGGACACCAGAGTGTCAATCAGAAGAACCTGTGCTGAAGAAAAGGAGAATGAAATTCATGAAATATGTTGTGGAGAGGAGATCTGACACTCAAGGATAAGGTAAGTTCCCTCCATAGTGGAAGAGACACACTAGATATCATAAAGCTGCTCACCCCATTCCTCTGACATGGGCTTTGACAGGCTTGGGTGCTCCACTTGGCACCTGTAGACATCTCCACTCTCAGGAACTGTTTCAAGCATCACCATTATCTGGAAGGTCCAGTCTCCATTCCGGATGAGTCCTGTGGAGATCACTCCGGCCTCATGCTCCTGGCCATTCCGGAACCACCTGACTTCAATGTGACCTGGGTAGAAACCATTCACAGAGCAGACCAGGAGGTAGTGGTGGTGCAGAGGCTGAGTCTTTGTAGGAAACACTTTAGTCACCATGGGCTGAACTAGGAGGGAGAAGTGAACAAGAAAAAAAAAACTCAGTTTTTAGGGAAGCTCTTTTACCTTTCTATAAAAACAACTGCAAGGTGGTACCTCAGAGGACAGTGTCATATCACTGAACTCAATCCTAACTGTATTAGCAAAATTGATTTTAGAGATGTAGTATTTATGGGTTGTTTTTGTTTGTTTGTTTGTTGTTGTTTTCTAATTCATGTGGAGTGTGGAGTTAGGCATTTAACTATTAAATTAATTCATTAAGTAGTATAGTGATTAAGGTGAGATTTCAGGAGCTACACTGGTTTAGAATTAGTGTTTGTCTTATAGATTATCAAAAAAGTGTTTGCTTCTTTCATATTCATCTTTATTTTCTACTATCATTAACAGAATACTTACCTTCTAGAATTATGTGAGGATTAATGAAAAGTTAAAGTATAAAGCAAAAACTGGAATTCACATTTCAAATTGCAATTGTAATTATTTCAATATTCTTAATATGATTCAAAGATGTGTGAAAATATGTCCACAATGAATGGTGGCATGAAATTCATCTGGGCAAGAATCATAAATTTAACAAAACACTCAACAAATTATGAACAGAATAAACATGTTCCAACATGATAGAGGCAATGCATGTCAACCCCACAGATAGTATCAGACTCAATGTGAAAACTGAAAGATTTTCTTAAGATCAAAACAAGACAGAAATGTTCACTCTCACCATTAATAATAGATTTGGAAATCCTCATTAGGTCAATAAGACAAGAAAAATTTCAGAAATACAAGATAGAAAACAAGAATAAAAACGACCACCATTTGCAAATAGTCCTTTAAAAAACTACTAAGAAATTCTATAAAAAAAAAAATACAGTACACTGGCAGGATGCAAAGCCAATGCCCAAAACCTATAAAGTTCTATATGCAATGGCTAAGCAAATAAAAAACAATCCCAGTTACATTTTTTATCATAGTGAATAAAATATCTTGGGGAAAAGGCCTTTACAACTGACATATGTAATTAGTAAGATTAATTGTATCGACTTTGTATATTTTTGCTTTTAGTGCCATCCCCTTCAGTTAAGGGCTTCCTCCTCACTCTGTGATCATGATTCCTGGTGGTTCTTGGGGGACATATACAGTGTAGGGGACAGAACTGAGGTCAGTCTAAGCAAGAGAGGTGCCTTAATCCCTTTACTATCTATCCTGCCCTTAGGGAAAATTTTAAATTGAATGTAGCAATGGAAAGAGCCTATGCACATGATTTGGAATATAAATATTGTAAAATTGCTCATTGTATAGTGATTTACTGAGTGAACACAAACTCTACCAAAATACCAATAGTGTTTTTAAAGACATAGAACAATTTTCTAACAGAACCTTTGAAATCAAAAAATACTATCATAACACCCTACAAATGAGCAATTGAGAATCACCAAGATATGCTGTCAGACTGGTAAAAATGACAAACAGACTGGAAACAACAATCATTAGTGAATTATGGAAAATTAGGAAAGGTGCAATTTTTCTAGATAGTGGTATGGAGATTAAGAAATAGAAATAACTGTTTGAAATATAAGAGAATAAAAAAGTTCTGCTATATATCCTCAATTAAATATTATTCCACCAATAAAAATTGATAAAACCATTTAATTTGTGACAACATGAATAAAACTTTACATAAATGTAAAATTAATCAAGTCAAAAAAATTCAAATTGGGGCCTGCAAGGTGGCGCTAGAGGTAAGGTGTCTGCCTTGCAAGCACTAGCCAAGGAAGGACCATGGTTTGATCCCCTGGCGTCCCATATGGTCCTCCCAGCAAGGGGCAATTTCTGAGCACTTAGCCAGGCATAATCCCTGAGCATCAAATGGGTGTGGCCCGAAAAACCAAAAAAAAAAAATTTCAAATTACTTTTTTATACATGGACAATAAATAACAAAACTTGGGCCCGAGTAATAGTAATGTTAATGGTTCTTGCCTTACATGTGACCAACCTTGGTTTAATTAAGGAACATATTAGGTTCCCCCACCTACTTCCTGTATTTAAACCCTGAGCAGAGAGTCACAAAAAATGCCCTGACCAGAGCTGGATAGGGTTGCAGGAAAAACAAATACAGGAATAATAAATGAATACCCAAAATCATCTTTCAAATGACAAAAAAAAAAATCAATTTGGCTCTATGAAAAAAATATGATGGTTACCGAAAGAGGAGTGGAAAAGAAAGGGATGGAGGAGCTTATTCTGGTCATGAAAATGGAGGCAAATACTGGTAGAGGCAGAGGGACATACTGCACATATCCAATTATCAAACTATACTCACAGTGTATATACAGTATTATTAAATTATACTATCATATCCCATAAAACATAATGGTTATTATAACCTGTTATAGACAACATTTAACTATATAATGTATAATTTTATACAAATTTTCTATTTCAATCACTTGAACTATATGAAATCTTACAAATTAATGAATCCAAGGAAACCAGTTAAGTTTACGTTTTTATAGTATCGATAAAAGATAGAGGAATATTCTTGAGCATTAGCAGTAGATGAGATAGGAAGAAATAAAACAGCCATAGATAGCTGCAAAGTTGAACAACTGAAATACAAAACTAAAGAATGAAATAATAGTAAAATGAGCAACAGAAAGGTAATACACAGATTTTTAGAGACAATCATATCATAACTTGTGATTAATGTTCAAAATAGACAGCAGGAGGAAGGGGGAGTCTCACTGCCACATGTGGCTGTAATAGTCATTACACTTTTCCTGGAGCTAAACTTGTAAGACAAAAGGGAAAAATGGTTTAGAAGATGCCTTCCCAGTTTACTTAATATGCACTCAAATAAGTTCAATGTAATAATGTAAATAAGCAAGCAAATCTGTGTGGAAATCTGGTACATCTCAGGAAAGATGCTGACCAGGATGAAATCCTTGACTGCCTCAGTGACTCAGACCTAAGACACCACACAAAAGGTTCTATGTTGAGAAAGGAAAATGCAGGTGATTCTAGTTTCGAAGGTTGATTTTTACCACCAGAGTCCTGAGGAGAAAGAGAGAGCAAGGAGAGTCATTGATTACTTCTGGCAGCCTGGGCAGTAGCCTTGCATGTGTTTCTCCCAGGTTCATCCCCATCGCCCTATAGGGCAGTGTTTTTCAACCTTTTTGTGCAAAGGCACACTTTTTTCATGAAAAAAAAATCGCCATTAGAAAATGTTAAAAAAAATTTTTTAACTCTGTGCCTATATTGACTAGATATAAAGTAATTCTCTTGAATAGGAATGAAATAAACACAAAGAAATTATTTTATAATGACCTTATTATGAAACATTCGAATGATTGGTCTATTTGTGAGCCAAAGCCGCATGTTACAGGTGAAATTGGAATTTTGACCACGGCACACCAGACAATATCTTAGGGCACAGTGGTCCAAAAACGCTGCTATTTGGGCCCCTGAGTCACCCAGAATTAAGTCATCCCAGAGCAGAGCCAGGAGTAAGGCTTGAGAGCCAGAGTCTGCCCCACCCGAAACAAAGGTGGTTTCCTGGTCTCATTTACATCTGGCTGATCCCTCTTTCCCTTGCCCTTGCTCTCTCTCTCTCTCTGTCTCTCTCTCTCTGTCTCTCTCTCTCTCTCTGTGTGTCTCTCCCTCCTCCCTCTCTCTCTCTCCTCTCTCTCTCCTCCCTCTCTCTCCTCCTTCTCTCTCTCTCCTCTCTCTCTCCTCTCTCTCCTCTCTCTCTCTCCTCTCTCTCCTCTCTCTCTGTCTCTCTCTCCTCCCTCTCTCTCCTCTCTCTCTCTCTCTCTCTCTCTCTCTCTCTCTCTCTCTCTTCTCTCTCTCTCTCCTCTCTCTCTCTCTCTCTCTCTCTCTCTCTCTCTCTCTCTCTCTCTCTCCCTCTCCCTCTCTCTCTCCCCCTCCCTCCCTCTCTTTCTCCCTTTCTTTTCTCTCTCCCTCTTTCTCCCGCCTCGGACACACACACTCGCCCCGCAGTGCTCACCTCTCCTGTGCACGATGAAGCTCTCTGAGACCCCATAGTTGTGTCTGCAGAGCCTGTCCACATAGGCCCGCCTCTGCTCCAGAAGGTCCTTCTGTGAGTTCCAGGATTCGGCGACCGGCCGCCCCAGCTCCGTCACCGGCCGGTACTCGCCCACGTCGCTGTCGAAGCGCGCTTACTCCACTCCGTTATGAAAGTGTCTCTCCAGGAACCGCACCCGCTCCGTCCCGTTGGAGAAACGACACTCATCCTTCATCATTTCCAAGAAATGCGCTGCGGGGACAGGAAGGCGGGTAGGGTGGGACGGAAGCGGCAGACAGAGGCGCCCCAAGAAGAGCCCAGAGCCCCAACGAAGGCTCAGCCCTGACTGAAGCACACCCCCCACATTCCACGATGGATTCGGAGTTCAGCTGCTCAGGGAGGCCCAGGGAAAGGGGCAGTTTTCAGAGCTGCTTCTGGGACGGGCTCTGTCTGGAACACTGGGCTTGGGGGGGCGGGGAGGGGAAGCACTCCCTCCCTGTTCTCCTCTCACCCACCACTGGGCCCCCACTGAGGATTCTGAGGATTTTCTCAAAGGAATCCCAGTCCAGGTGCCAGAGCTCTAGCATAGCCATAGGGCTTTTGCCTTGCACTACAAAGGACTCGGGAGGACCCAGGTTTGATTCCCGACATCCCATATGATACTCGAGCCTGCCATGAGCGAGTTCTGAGCACAGAGGCAGGAGTAACCCCTCAGCGCGCTGCTGTGACTCAAAAACCAAAACCAAAACAAAGCAAACAAACAAACAAAAAAAAAAATTCCGGGGACCAGCGCAGTGGTGCTAGAGGTAAGGTGTCTGTCTGCCTTGCCAGCACTAGCCTAGGACGGACCTCGGTTCCATCCCCCGGAGTCCCATATAGTCCCCCAAGCCAGGAGCGACTTCTGAGCCCATAGTCAGGAGTAAACCCTGACCATCACCGGGTATGCCCACCCCCCCCAAAAAAAAATTCCAGTCCAGCCTGAAGTGGTGAACAAAAGCCAAACTCACCATCACTTACACAGGACTAAGAATAAGAAAAGACTGAGGGCTTTGGCTACAGAGAATGACAGGATGATTTAAGTCAGTGTTTTTCAACCTGTTTTTGTGCAAAGGCACACTTTTTTCATTAAAAAAAAAATCACGAGGCACACCACCATTAGAAAATGTTAAAAAAAAAAATTTAACTCTGTGCCTATATTGACTATATATAAAGCAATTCTCTTGAATAGAAATCAAATAAACACAAAGAAATCATTTTATGATCACTTTGTTATGAAATAATTCTAATAATCTAACGATGGGTCTATTTGTGAGCTGAAGCCGCATGTTACAGATGAAACTGAAATTTTTCCCCTGGCACACAAGACAAAATATCTCATGGGACACTAGTGTGCCAAGGCACAGTGGTTAAGTTACATGAGGAGCCAGATATGTTTCCTCTGAGAAGAAGCATGGAAGATACCTCAGTTCCTATGGATCAGTCACTTACACTTGTGTAGTTTCAAAATATACAATATATGCAACAGTTATGATATATGACATACTTATCTCAATGGTATATATTTTGTATTTATATTTAATTTTAGCAGACAGCATTTCAAAATAAGTTATAACGCGTCAAAAAGTCAGACAAATAAATGGGACCAGGCGATGAATCTGGGGAAAATCATAGAATCAGAACTAGAGAAATAGGATGAATGCTGGGTTCAATCCACAGCACCCCATATGTTTCCCTGAACTGTACCAGTAGTTATTTCTTACTGCAGAACCAAGAATAAGCCCTAAACACCACTAGGGATACATGCCCGAAAATGGAATCTAGAATCACTGCAGAGATTGGATACAAAATTCTGAAAAGTGTTTGTCTCAGTGATGCTTTTGAGACCTAAAAACAAATTTGCATACATATATAATATATACATATATAAAGTGAAGTTCTTAAACATCCATTAACTGAATGGATTGATTTGGTTGGGGCTTTGCAAGAAAAGAATTAGTGGATCCTTGGGGGAAGGGAGTGAGTGTACAGATGATGGGTATAGTGTTATAGTTATGTGCTTGGAAGTCATGAGATGCTATGAATCTGTGCTGTTAAATCCTTTGATGGGTGTTTGTAAATCCACAAATAGTTCCCAGAATGAGAAATTACTTCCCATCCCTTTGTCCCCTTCCAGGGGGAGATCTTGGTAATATTTATCCGTAGCAAATAATAATCCACACAGACAAGAAGGTTAGGGTGTAAAAGATTGGGCAAAGAGAGAGAAAGAGAGAGAGAAAGAGAGAGAGAGGTTTGTAATTTATACTTTTATTTTATATTCTTATTTATTGGCTTTGGAACTAGACCTTATAGGGCTCAAGGCATACTCCCAGTTTTGTGCTCAAAGACCACTACTACTACTGAGGCTTAGGGACCACTGTGGTGTTTGGACCCAGGTCAGTCATGTGCTGTTGAACTATCTCTCTAGTCAGTTATTTTTTTTTTAATGGGTTCAATACTCACTTTGTATCAGTGGCTGGAGTTCATTACAGATAAACTGGACTGAGAAAACAAAGATGTTCTTGCTAATGTACAATTGCACCAATTATACTCCTAACATTCTTCTTAAAAGTACTTTTGTTTTTTAATTCCTGTCGAACTCCTAAATTTTTCTTCCATGAGGAGTAGATGTAAAGGGTCTTTAGACTATTCTTCTACCACTTATTGGGGCCTACAAATCCACTTTTCTAAAGACATTTGCTAGTGCTTATTAAAAGGAAATCAATCCTAAATATTTGTCACAGACAATTAGCTATGATTATGTTCACAAATAAATTAAAAGACTTTTAAATCGGGTATATTATTTTCTGGGGGAGGTGATACATTCTTTCTGTACTGGTTTGAAATTTTATTCACATGTAAGGAAAAAAGTTACGTTTAAGAAACAGAAAAAGCTTAATAAGTTTTATTTCATTCCATGAATAATTTTATATTATTGTGAATCCTTGAAAATGTTACTGTTTTCCATAATAAGGATTGTTTAGTTGGTGAAATAATAGGAATTAACTTCAGACAAGATAGATAGAAGAGCATATAAGTCATTTACTTTGCATGCAACTGACCTGGGTTTAAGCCCTCCAATGGCCACCTGAGCCCACCAGAAGTGATTTCTGAGTACAGAACCAGGAGTAATACCTGAACATCACTGAGTATGGCAAAAAATAAAGAAGTAATAAAGAAAATAGGGAAGAACAGGAAATAGAGCTATCCAAATATAGCTGACTAATAAAATCAGAGTGTGATGAGTAACTAAATAAAATTTGGAACCAAGATATAGGTAGTTAATTGAGGTGCCTGACTTGTTTAGAAAAGAGTAGCCCTTGAGATTTAAGCAACATTCACACTATACACTCTTCCCAAGATGTGTAATTTGAATCATATGGAATAGTTGACTTTTAACTCTTTTGGCCCAGACATTCAACTGCATATAACTTATACTTGTTAGCTTAATTTCTTCTTGTGGACTCAGTTCAGTGATTAGAAATAGGTAGGAAAAACTAATAGTCTAGATATGTCAAAAAATAAATTGATAAGAAAAAAAACTTTACCCTGTTCCAGGCTTTAGAAGCAAGTGCATAAAGATGTCAAAGAACACCATAGGTGACTCTTTTAAGAATCACATGAATATAAAGTATTTCTGCTTCATTCAAGGGACGTAACACTAAATTTTTAGAAAATACCCAGTGGAAGGATACAGGGTTTCAAAATTTTAGAGCTTGTGGAAAAGGAGATAATAGCACAGAGGAGTCTTCTTGGTACATCTATTCATTTTAGAAGCACCAACATCACAGATAAAATTCCAAGTATTCTAATAGAAAGATCTGTAGTTCTTTTTGACTCTTCACAAAATTACCAGAAACAGCCCCACTTTTTAAGCAAAATGTTGCATAATAAATAATAATAATTATTACTTTGTTGTTATTGTTGTTGTTGTCGTTGTTTTGGTCAGACCCGGCAGCGCTCAGGGATTACTCCTGGCTCTACACTCAGAAATTCCTTCTGGCAACACGGGGGACCATATGGGATGCTGAGATTCCACTACCGTCCTTCTGCATGAAAGGCAAACACCCTATGCTATCTCTCTGGCCCCAATAAATAATTATTTTAGAATAATTAAATATGTTCTAAATATGAATTTTTTCACAACTCTAGTTCAGATAGACAATATTTAAGTTTCTTTGGTTCTGGAAAGAATTGAGGGCTAATTAGGAAGTAAAGGGTGATCACTGAAGAAAATATCAATAGGGGATATATCCTGGACACAGATAAACCTAATTCCCTTTCCCCTTCCCCAGTAGCTCACCCTCAAGATGTCCACTTACGTGAGGTGTCCCTGGCCAAAGCAAGGGAAAGTAACATCAGTATCACTGCCAGAGTTGTCATCTGGGAGGCTCTGGGAAAACTCTGCTAGACACCAAAAGAGGACCTGGGTACAGAAATTAAGCACACTTCACTATGACCCTGTTCCACTTACATCCTAGATTATAATAGCTGAGTTCATTTCTTTGCTCTGTGATTTGATCAGCTCAATCTTGAGAACCAATTAACATAGGTGTCATAAGGCATCAGCAGTTGCTGGTCAGAGATTCAGTTTCAAGTCCTCTTCTCAAACAGATATTTACAAATGAGGTTGAATCAATTTAGTACTTAAAAGTTTAACCCAATTGCACCTGAAACCTTTTAGTTGGGCCTCTATTCTAAGGCAACTTCGTACTGTCAATAATGGCCACAAATTTTGAGCTTTCTGAGCCTTTACATTACTCTGACTCGAAGACATTTTATATTACATAATTCTTTGATTGAGCACTGTGAAATACACCATTACACTTATAAAGTATGTTCATAATTGTGTTTTAGTTATACAATATCTAATATCCTTCACCAGTGCACAGTTGCCGCCATCAATCAATTCTCCCATTTCCCTCTTACCCTCCCCACTGGCAGGCTGGCAGATATTTTTCTTTTCTCTCTCTCTCTCTCTCTCTCTCTCTCTCTCTCTCTCTCTCTCTCTCTCTCTCTCTCCCTCTCCTTCTCTCTCTCCCCCCCTCTCTCCCTCTCTCTCTATCTCCCTCTCTCTTTTTCCCTCTCTCTTCTCTCTCTCTCCCTCTCTCTCTCCTTCCCTTTAGACATTGTGGTTTGAAATACTGTAACTGAAGGAGTGTCGTGCCTACCACTCATCTCCTTTCATCACCCCATTCTGAAGACACATCTTTTTTTGACATTTTCTGTGTATGTGTGTGTGTTTGTGTGTAAGAGTCGTTCAGGTAGAGGGAAAGAGATTGCAAGATAGGAGACCTATAACATGATTTTTATTGGTACATAGCTTTCTGAAGTTAGTTTAAGGAAATTACTTATTGCCTCACAGTTTAAATAGAAACACTGATTTTCAGATATTTTCATATTGGAAAGTATTATGATTCTATATTGAATTGTGATGCTGATGATATTAAATAATTATATCAGTTTGTTTGTAAAGTATAATTAGCACTTCATTACATTTAGAGACATTTATCTAATAAATAAACAAAAAACGAAGTTAGTAATGTAGCTTGAGTGAAAAAATGTCATCAGTCTCTCCTGCTGCTGGCACTGAGTTTAGTAGCATTTCCAGATTAAGAATAGGAAAGGGAACTGAGAGGAGATCTAGGAGAATGAAAGTTTTTCCAGTTGCTTTACTACAGTAGTTAACAGAAATGTGATAGGCAAATTAACCTAGTAAAAAGGAGATTGCTCAAGGATTCAAAATAGCCTAAGATAAGAACTCTGCTTAGAATAAGTAATATTTTTTTTTTTTGGTTTTTGGGTCACACCCGGCGATGCTCAGGTGTTACTCCTGGCTGTCTGCTCAGAAATAGCTCCTGGCAGGCACGGGGGACCATATGGGACAACGGGATTTGAACCAACTACCTTTGGTCCTGGATCAGCTGCTTGCAAGGCAAACGCTGCTGAGCTATCTCTCCGGGCCCAGAATAAGTAATATTATATGTGAAAAGATATGTAATATTCTATTGCTAAGCCTTTTTTTCTGGTGCTCTTTATGATTTTCACAGTTTTTCTTGCCGAGCAATGATCACATTTTATTGAGAATAAATTTCATATTATTCACTTTCTCTCTTTACTATTAAGAAAACCAAAGAAGGGCCCGAAGCGATGGCACTGGGCTTAAGGCGGTTGCCTTGTGCTCAGTAGTCTAGGATGGACCACCGTTCAATCCCCCAGCATCCCATATGGTCCCCCAAGCCAGGAGTGATTCCTGAGCGCATAGCCAGGAGTGACCCCAGGGCATCACCGAGTCTGGCCTAAAAACAAAAAACAAGGAAACAAAAGAAAATATGGAAGCACATTTTTGGCAAATGCATAATATACTGATCAGAAAATAAAATAATCTAGGTAAATCATATAATTCCATGTGACTATATACACATAGTTCTTTTTTGTATGTATTAATATAAATTTAAATTATATATTATATATTCTATATTCATGATAGACTATAAGTAGTAAAAATACAGGTGAATTTCATTAGTTTATATTTCACTATATTTCTGATAAATATTTATTCTTTATATGTAACAATATTTCAATGCAAAAGTATTCCACATGCTGCAATAAAATGGGCAAAATTTAGTGAGGAAAGTGGATGAAAGTGGGAAAATATTATACAAATTGACAAATATTAAACAAATAAGTCTTGGGATTGAAAATATAGATAAAAGAATCAATCTTTTTTAAAGAATACATCTTAATAGTTCCTTTCACAAGGAATAATGTATAATCATATGTGGTGAAAGATATCAGGTAAAAATATTATCATAGTTGGATAAAACAAAGTGATACAACAGAGGATAGGGCATTTGCCTGTACACAGCTGACCCAGGTTTGATATCCAAAATCCCATAAGATCCCCTGAGCTTGCCAGGAGTGATTTCTGAGCACACAGCCAGGAATAACCCCTGAGAGCCACTTGGCATGCCCAAAAACAAAACAAATAAAAACCCTAAAATCATAGTAATTTTTTATAATATAGACCAAAATTGAATCATTAGGATTTATAAAGCAAATATATTTTGTAGTAATATTTGTCAATATAAATGATTAAAATTTGGAACCAGGGATTTTTTTCAGGCATAAAGCACTCGTTATCCTTGTCTAAGATCCTGGGTTGATCCTCAGTACACACACACTTTTAATTGAAGTGTTTTAGCATTTTATTCTAATAAATATATCTAGAATAACAAAGGATATATGAACATTTAATTTGGCACCATCTCAGTGACTAAGTGTCCTCCCTCCATTCAGATGGAGACAATAAAATTGTAGAAACTAATATATTTAAGCACTCAAGGATGACACATCTCTAGGATGTCACAGCTCTAGGTAGAATTAGGTATATCTAATTCTTAATTCCACACACTCATTCATTGCATCATGCCAATTTATGCCCCATTTCTTAAAGGTTCTTTATTTTATAACTTTTATCACTTTATGTGTATGTAAGTCAATAAGACTACTCCTCTTCATAGGTGATATTTTATATAAATTATGAAAGCTCTCCTCAAAAGTTTGTGGTGATTCTAGTTGTTTTGGGGGGGGAGCCGTATCCGGTAGTGGTCAGAGATTACTCCTTGCTCTGCAGTTTCTATAAGTCTTAGAGAATTTGCAAGTAAGAACCAGAAAACTTTTTAAACAAACAGAAAATCATACTTTACTCAGAAACTAATTTATTGGAAAGTTTGACAAAAAACCTAGGGAAAAATGAAGTAAAGGTTTTCTTTAGCATTTTCTGATAAAAATAATTTAGAGAAAAGTAATTTATATCCAAAATGTACTGTGATACCCCTCCTCAAAGCCAAATACTAAGCATACCTGGATGGTGAGACCCTTCCACAGCTGGGAGGGGTCTGTATTTGGTAATTAAGAGTGGCCTGGGGAAAGGGATGAGAAGAACACAGCAAGAAGTTCCACAAAACAGAATTGATGCAGAGAGGCTGCTTTCCTTAGAAGTCATGTAAGATATGCACATGGCAGTTAGGGCCTTACAAAAAAGCTGCATTTCTCCTGAAATTTCATATGACTGCTGTGGATCATTTCCAAGCTGTTATCCTGAACCTACAGATCCTCTGGGCCAAAGGGGCTGCAGGCACTAGATAGAGCTGAGAAAGGCCCCAGCAGCATCTTCCACCTCTAGGACTTTATTAATTAATCATTAAATCAACATTACTGTTACAGTTAAATACGTAGTCCAAATGCAAAGAAACAACCATTAACAACAAGATCATTTTTGTTTCCTCTAATCGTAGTAGCACTATCTTCTAAAAGGTATCATGAGCCATCTCAAATATGAGAAACCTGCTATTTTCTATTCCTCTATCCTTAATTTATAGACTTTGTCTTCTAGCTTCTAGGCTGGGAATGTAGCTCAGCATTAGAGCACGTGCCTTACTTGTGGGAATCACTGGGTTCAATTCCTAGCATTGCAAAAAGATAAAGAGGGAGAGTGAGAGACACAAATGTCTTCAAAATTCTTACCTAAATACTTAAGATATATATGCTTTATAAACATTGTAAACAAACATATACCACCAGTCTAGTTTCTAGGCAGAAAGATGAGGGAGCAAACAACAAAGACCTATTTCTAGTGTCCCTATTTATGCCTGTTTATGGAATGAGAACCACAAAAGTTTCATCTATTCTCATTAAAACACATAAATTTAAAATAATTTATTTGGGATAAAATAAATGATAACGACAACTTATCTTCTACCCAAAAGCTAGTAAAGTTAAAAATAAAAACAGCTCAGACTAGGATGTGGCTCAGTGGTAGAAAGAATACATCACAGAAGTTCCTGAGTTAAATCCTTTAGCACCATTTAAAATAATTGAAAAAAGTTAAATGTGGGGAAGAAAATTTAAAAAGGGTAAATGTAAAAAAAAAATTGAATGGAGATGTTGGCACTGGGCCAGATATTTAGACTTACTCTTTTCTCAAATGAAATGTAAAACCAAGTCATGAAAAAAATCATACATACACCAGCCCAAAAAATCATAGATACAGGTGTCTTTCCAGGCCGAAGTTGTGGATAAGGCAGACTCTGCTGGGCCCCTTCAGCTCGGCAGACATTTTGAGGCTTCCTCCGGCTTGCTTCAACCTGGGAACTTGGATCTTCTCTGGCATTAATCCCCTGAGGGCGTACATTGGCTGAGGTGAGTCTTTCAGGGCCAGAATTGCAGATAAAGCTGACTCTGCTGGGCTGCTTAAGCCCACCTCTAAGGGGTTGAGGCAGAGGAGCGGGGCTGCTCCACATCACTTCACAGCCGCACACTCCACCTGCCAATGAATACCACCACAACACATAGAAAAACCCACAACACACGCGTGACAATGGGGGAAACTACACAGACCAACATCAGGCATAGAGAATGAAGATGAAAACTCTGATGACCGAACAATGGCCAACCACCTAGGTGGTCTTTCAGATATGGAGTTTAGAGAAGAAATGTGGAGGATGCTCACAGAACTCAAAGAAAGTATAGATCAGAACACAAATAAGAATTAAGAAAATATGAAGATAGAAATCAGAAAACTCCAAACTGAAATATTAGATCAAATAACAGGTCTGAAAAACTCAGTAGACAAATTGAAGAACAAAATGGATGAGCTTTCCCACAGGTTAACAGCAGCTGAGGATAGAATTAGTGCATTGGAAGATGCGATGCATAACAACTCCACACAGCAGAAGAGATTGGAAAAAAACATTAAATCAAATGATCAGACAATGGAAAAATTACTCAAAGAATATGAACAGATGAAAATAGAATCTTTGACAAGCTCAACAGAAACAACCTAAGAATCATTGGAACCCAAGAGTCCCAAGAAGAAAATCACCAGGAAGAATTAACAGTCAAGAACATCATCACAAAGAAACTACCAGAGCTAAAGGAAACATGTGACCAAATCCTGCCCTAAGAGTACCAGCTAAAAGAGACACTAGGAAAAACACCCCAAGACACATCCTAGTCACAATGATGAATCCCACAGATAGAGATAGAATACTGCAAGCAGCAAGATCAAAAAGGAATATTATTTTCAAGGGAGCATCCTGGAAATTTACAGCAGACCTGTCACTAGACACACTCAAGGGAAGAAGGCAGTGGTGGGATATAGTGACAAAACTCAATTAAATAAATGCTTTGCTAAGCATACTGCCCCCAGAAAAAAATCACTTTCAGGTTTGAAGGAAGTATACATGGCTTCACAGAAAAACAACAGCTCAAAAACTTATAGACTCAAAACCATCCTTAAAAGGAAAACTGAAAGATCTATTTTAAAGAAAAGACAGACAAACACATCAAACTTCTACACAAAGATGGCAAAACTTCCATGACAATTATCTCTTTCAATGTCAATGGAATAAATGCACCTGTTAAGAGACACAGAGTGGAAAAATGGATCAAAAAACTGAACCCAACCTTCTGCTGCTTATAAAAAAAAAAAAAAACACCTGAACAATCAGAATAAACATAGATTCAGAATCAAAGGCTGGAGGAAAATCATCCAAGCAAACAACACCCTTAAAAAAGCTGGGGTGGCCATACTGATATCAGATGACAGAAACTTTATACTCAAAAAAGTTGTAAGGGACAAATATGGACATTATGTACTAATCAACGGATATGTACATCAGGAAGAAATCACTCTCCTAAACATATACGAACACAATGAGGGACCAGCAAAGTATTTAATATAGTTGTTGACAAATCAGAAAAAGGATATCAATAATAATATAATAATTGTGGGAGACCTCAATATGGGCCTGTCAACACTTGATAGGTCAACCAAATTGAAACCCAACAAAAATATACTAGACCTGAAAAGAGAAATGGAAGAAAGAGGCCTAGTGTGTGTGTGTATGTGTGTGTGTGTGTATACAGGCTAACTTTCCTGACCACAAGTCTCTGAAGTTAGATGTGAACTACAAAGGGACACACAAGAAAAAATTTAACACCTGGACATTAAACAGTCTATTACTGAACAACCAGTGGGTCCTAGATGAAATCTCAAAGAGGAAATCAAAAATTTCCTGGAAAAAAACGACAATGAAAACACAAACTATCAGAACCTATGGGATACAGCAAAAGCGGTAATGAGGGAAAAAATTATAGTGTTGCAAGCACACATCAGGAAGGAAGAAGGAGCATACTTGAATAGCTTAATGATGCAGCTTATAGAATTAGAAAATGATCAACAAAAGGAACCAAATATAGGGAGACAGAAGGAAATAACAAAGCTGAGAGCAGAAACACAAAAAACAATCCAAAATATCAATGAAAGCAGAAGTTGGTTCCTTAAAAATAAACAAAATTGATAAACCATTGGCAAAACTCACAAAGAAAAAGAGGGAGAGAAACTTGATAATGCATATTAGAAATGAAAAGGGGGAGATCGCTACAGAAACTGCAGAGATTCAAAGGGTACTCAGAGAATACTTTGAGAAAGTCTATGCCACTAAATATGAGAACCTGAAAGAAAAGGATAAATTTTTAAACTCATATAACCTTCCATTGCTGAATAAAGAAGATGTAGCATATCTAAACACCCCCATAACTATTGAGGAAATATAAACCGTAATCAAAAGTTTGCCTAAAAACAAAAGCCCAGGCCCTGATTGATTCATGAATGAATTCTTTCAAACCTTTCAAGAGTAACTAATGCCAATCCTAGCCAGGCTCTTCTATGAAATTGAAAAAACAGGAACACTTCCAAAGAGCTTTTATGAAGCCAACATCACCATAATATCAAAGCCAGATAGAGATGCTGCCAAAAAAGAAAATTACAGACCAATCTCCCTGATGAACACAGATGCAAAGATCCTCAACAAAATGCTGGCAAATAGGATCCAATTCCTCATCAAGAAGATCATTCACTATGATCAAGTAGGTTTCATCCCTGGAATGCAAGGATGGTTTAACATCCGTAAATTTATCAATATAATACACAACATCAACAACAAGAAAAATAAAAATCACATGGTCATATCAATAGAAGCAGAATAAGCATTTGAAAAGGTTAATACTTATTCTTGATGAAAACTCTCAGCAAGATGGGAATAAAAGAAACCCTTCTCAATATACTTAAGGCCATCTACCACAAGCCAATGGCAAATATTATCCCCAATGGAGAAAAACTAAAAGCCTTCCCTCTAAATTTTGGTACAAAGGAAGGCTGACTACTCTCACCACTCCTATTCGACATAGTATTGGAAGTCTTTGCTATAGTGATTAGGCAAGAAACAGATATTAAGGGAGTCCAGATAGGAAAGGAAGAATTCAAACTCTCACTGTTTGCAGATGACATGATACTCTACTTAGAAAACCCTAAAGACTCGGGTTCCCTGTACGGCTTGGGTGAGAGTTTTGCTCCCTTGTGCGGCTCGGGGGAGACAGGGTTTTCTGTGCGGCTTGGGTGAGAGTTTTGCTCCCTTGTGCGGCTTGGGGGAAACTTGGTTCCCTGTGCGGCTTGGGTGAGAGTTCTGCTCCCTTGTGCAGCTCGGGGGAGACAGGGTTTTCTGTGCAGCTTGGGTGAGAGTTTTGCTCCCTTGTGCGGCTTGGGGGAAACTTGGTTCCCTGTGCGGCTTGGGTGAGAGTTTTGCTCCCTTGTGCGGCTCGGGGGAGACAGGGTTTTCTGTGCGGCTTGGGTGAGAGTTTTGCTCCCTTGTGCGGCTTGGGTGAGAGTTTTGCTCCCTTGTGTGGCTTGAGGGAAACTTTGTTTCCTGTGCGGCTTGGGTGAGAGTTTTGCTCCCTTGTGCGGCTTGGGGGAGACTTTGTTTCCTGTGCGGCTTCCTTGTCGTCAGGACCGACTCCCCCCCCCCCCCAGTGAGTCCCTTCCCCCGGGTGGGCGCCTGGAAAGGCAAGTTGAGCAACCCGAATAGTCGGGGGAGATAGGGCCAGCTATCTGGACTCTCAGGTGACCTAGAGCAATCCACCCCCTTGGGCCCTGGAGCAGACCAGGGACTCCCCAAGGGCGAGGGCAGAGCCTGAAAGGTTGGACTGAGGGAACTCCTTCAAGGGAGGCTTGGAGGGGGCGGAACTCCATTGACTCCCAGAGAAAGGAGGGGGGATTGAGAGCTAGGCTCAACAGCGCCAGTAACCATTGTGGCCAGGAGTGGAACTGCACCGCTGACAGAAATAAGGAGCAGAAAAGGGAAAAGACCCACAGCAGGAAGGCTGAACTCTAGGTAGCAAAGGGGAGGAGAAAGGGCTAGGCTCAACAAACTCACCCAACAGGCCCCTCTAGAAACACCTTCAGGAAGGGGACCAAAGCAGGCCAAAATTAGAAGCCACAACACTCCAAAATACACCATTAAATACAAAGAACAATGCGTAAAGCAAGGAAATCGCTAATAACTGGAGACACCATGACAAACCCTATCAAATTTCCAAGTCCACCAAAACGCACAGATCCACGGGAAGAAGACCTAAAAGCTGTTATGAGGAAGGAAATGCAAGAATTAATAAAAGAATTGAAAGAAACCCTAGCAACCGAGTATAAGAAATCCATGGACGAACGAATCAGCCAAATTAAAGAAGAAATGTCAAAGAACATGAGAGAGTCCATAGAAAAAGAAGTGAAGGACTTAAAAGACAAAGTAACAAGCCTTATGAGCAGAAACACAGAGTTGGAGAAGCACATCGAAGAACTCGAAGGAAAACTACAATCAAAAAAAGATCAAGAAACCAACAAAGAAATAAAAGGCAAAGCACTGGAAGGAAAAATCCAATATCTAATGAACAAAGACAAAAAACAATCTAAGAATTGTGGGTATACCAGAAGGGGAGGAAATAGGGAAGGGGGAAGAACAGGTAGTCAGGGAGATAATAACAGAGAACTTCCCCACACTCTGGAAAGACACTTCAGGACAAATCCAGGAAGTCAAGAGAGTCCCTAATAAAATAGACCCTAATAAACCCACACCAAGACACATAATAATCCAAATGGCAAAAAAACAAAGAGAAAGAGGAACTCCTGAAAGCAATAAGGGAGAAAAAAACCTCAAGTACAAAGGAAAGGACATAAGAATCAAACAGGATCTTCCATTCAAAATAATTCAAGCAAGAAGACAGTGGAATGACATATTTACACGACTGAATGAAAGAAACTTCCAATCCAGGGTCCAATACCCAGCAAAACTATCATTCATATGGGAGGGCAGACTAAAAACATTCTCAAACATGAACGAACTTGAACTATTTGTGCAAACTAAGCCGATCCTAAGCGACTTACTCAGAGATGAATTACACAATCCAAACCCCCGATTGTAACAACAACCACTGCACACAATACAACTGCACAACAGTCCTCTCTATCAATAATTTCCCTAAATGTGAACGGACTAAACTCTCCATTTAAAAGACACATAGTAGAGAACTGGGTTAGGAAAAATAAACCGGACTTCTGCTGTCTGCAAGAAACACACCTACAGTTACAGGATAAGCACAGGCTTAGAATAAAAGAATGGAAAGTAATTATTCAGGCCAATGGAAAACAAAAAAGAGCAGGGACAGCCATTCTTATATCAGACCAAATTGTATTCAACCTCAAGAAAGTGATCAGAGACAAAGAGGGACACTACTTACTGATCAGGGGAACATTAGATCAAGAAACACTAACCCTGGTCAATATCTATGCACCTAATGTAGAGTCAGCAAAATATGTGAGGCAACTACTGGCAAACCTGGAGAAACACATGAAGGGAAATGTGATAATAGTAGGGGACCTCAATACTCCACTATCACCACTGGACAGATCCACCAAACAGAAAAATAACAAAGAAATAAGAGCTCTAAATGAAAAATTAGAAGATTTAGGGCTAATAGATTTATATAGAGCCCTCCATCCCCAGAAAGCAGAATACACATTCTTCTCAAACCCACATGGAACCTTCTCCAGAATAGACCATGTATTAGGATACAAAGCCAACCTATATAAGACCACAAAGGTAAGGATCATAAGAAGTACCCTTTCAGATCACTATGCAACAGAGGTTAAAATTGATGTCAAGAAGAAGCAATGGAGAAAAACTAGTACCTGGAGATTAAACAACATCCTGCTCAACAACAGCTGGATCAAAGAACAACTCAAGGAAGAAATAAAAAGATTCCTTGAGACAAATGACAATGAAGAGACAACATGTCAAAATTTATGGGACACAGCAAAAGCAGTAATTAGGGGGAAACTCATAGCAATACAGGCCTATGTCAAGAAACAGGAAAATAACAAAACCAACAGTTTAAAAGATCACCTCAAAGAATTGGAACAACAGCAACAGAGAAATCCAACCACAACCAGAAGGCAAGACATAATAAAAACCAGAGCAGAAATAAACAACATTGAAACCAAGAAAACAATACAAAAAAATCAATGAGACCAGGAGTTGGTTTTTTGAAAAAATAAACAAGATAGACAAACCATTGGCAAAACTCACCAAAAAAAAGAGGGAAAACACCCAAATCAGCAGGATCACAAATGAAAGGGGAGAGATTACAACAGAACCCCAAGAAATACAACATATCATGAGATCATACTATGAACAACTATACTCAACTAGGCTAGAGAACCCAGTAGAAATCGACAGATTCTTAGACAAACACCCTCTTCCAAGACTGGAAAAGGAAGATCTAGAAAGGCTAAACAGACCAATCACCTCAGAGGAAATTGAAGATGTAATTAAAAAACTCCCTAAGAACAAAAGCCCAGGCCCAGATGGATTTACAGGTGAATTCTATCAAACATTTCAAGAAGACTTACTACCACTTTTCCATAGGCGTTTCCAAACCATAGAAAAAACAGGAATACTCCCCAACTCTTTTTATGAGGCTAATATCACACTCATTCCCAAAGAAGGCAAAGACACCACCAAAAAAGAAAACTACAGACCAATCTCACTAATGAACATAGATGCAAAGATAATTAACAAAATCTTAGCAAACCGAATTCAACACTTCATCAAAAAGATCATACATCACGACCAAGTGGGATTCATACCAGGAATGCAAGGTTGGTTCAACATACGCAAATCAATCAATTTGATACATCACATCAACAACACGAAAGACAAAAACCACATGATCATATCAATCGATGCAGAGAAGGCATTTGACAAAATCCAACATCCTTTCATGTTAAAGACACTCAGAAAAATAGGGTTAGAAGGAACTTTCCTCAAGATAGTTACAGCTATATATGAAAAGCCAACAGCCAACATTATACTTAATGGCGAGAAACTAGAAGCACTCCCACTAAGGTCAGGAACTAGACAAGGCTGTACACTCTCTCCACTCTTATTCAATATAACCTTAGAAGTTCTAGCAATAGCAATCCGACAAGAGAAGGGAATCAAAGGAATTCAAATAGGGAAAGAGGAACACAAGCTATCTCTATTTGCTGACGATATGATGATATACATTAAAAACCCTAAAGAGTCCACAGTAAAACACCTAGAAACAATCAGCCAATACAGCAAAGTGGCTGGATACAAAGTCAATACACAAAAGACAGTAGCGTTTCTATATACAAAAAATGAAGTTGAGGAGAGAGAGATTAAAAATACAATTCCATTTAAGATAGTATCAAAAAATATCAGGTATCTAGGAATCAACCTTACAAGAAAAGTGAAAGACCTATACCAGGAAAACTTCAAAACACTCCAGAAAGAAATTAAAGACGATCTAAAGAAATGGAAGAACATCCCATGCTCATGGATAGGTAGAATTAACATAATCAAAATGACTATCCTACCCAAACTCCTATATAGATTTAATGCAATCCCTATCCAAATCCAGACACAATTCTTTAAAGAATTAGAACAATCAATCACAAAATTCATCTGGAACCACAAAAGACCCAGGATAGCCAAACACATACTGAAAAACAAGAAGCTGGGTGGAATCTCCTTACCTAACTTGAAACTATACTATAAAGCCATAGTAATCAAAACAGCATGGTACTGGAACAGAGACAGGACTTCAGACCAGTGGGTCAGGACAGAATTCCCAGACATAAACCCCCAGATATACAGCCAACTAATATTTGATAAAAGAGGCAAGAATCTGAAATGGAACAAAGAAAGCCTATTCAACAAATGGTGTTGGCACAACTGGAAAACCACATGTACGAAAGTGAAAATCAACCCATACCTCACTCCTTATACAAAAGTCAACTCAAAATGGATCAAAGACCTTGAAATCAGACCCGAATCTATAAAGTTTATTGAGAATAAAATAGGGAGAACACTCGAAGACCTATATATCAAAATGGTCTTTGAGAATGGAGCACCAATGGCAAGAACCTTAGCAGCAAACATAAACAAATGGGACTACATCAAACTAAAAAGCTTCTGCATGGCGAAAGAAACCTTACTTAATGCAAGAAGACAGTTAACAGAATGGGAAAAAATCTTTTCACTAGACATATCAGATAAAGGGCTGATATCTAGAACTTACAAAGCACTCAGAAAACTGAGCCCCTCAAAACCAAACAAAGCCATAAAAAATGGGGAGAAGAAATGAATAGACACTTCTCTGAAGATGACAGAAGGATGGCTAACAAACACATGAAAACATGCTCACCTTCACTCATCATCAGAGAGATCCAAATCAAGACAACAATGAGATACCACCTCACACCAGTGAGGATGGCTCACATCAAAAATACTGAGAACAATCTTTGTTGGCGTGGGTGCGGTATGAAGGGAACTCTCATCCACTGCTGGTGGGAATGCCCCCTAGTCCAACATCTATGGAGAACAGTCTGGAGAGTACTCAAAGAACTCAGAATTGAGCTCCCTTTTGACCCAGCAATTGCACTCCATGGTATATACCCCCAAGTTGGAAGAACATTCATTCCAAAATACGTGTGCACCCCACTATTTATCGCAGCACTCAGTATAATAGCCAAATCTTGGAACCAACCGCGATGTCCAACAACAGATGAATGGATCATTAAGATGTGGTTATCTATACACAATGGAATATTACATGGCAGTCAGAAATGATACAATCACAGATTTTGCAGCAACGTGGATGGACTTAGATCATGTTATGTTAAACGAAGTAAGTCAGAAGACAAAAGATAAACACAGAATGGTAGCACTATTCTGAAGCACATAGAACATACATCTCAATCACAACTAATACTTAACAATCAAATAACAGGGTCTAACAGGGTAGAAACTCCAACCACTGTAATAGTCAACATATACCTCGGAACAGTGCCCAAAACACATGAAAAGGAACAACACAAACTCGCGACTACACATTATACCACAAAGAAAACAGCAACCAGAACAGCAGCATAGAGAGAACAGGTACGTAATTAACCTTCTACAATAATGGCCCATAATAATCCTGTAGAGATCGTATACAGGAACACAGGTAAAGAATACCAAGGCAAACCACTGGCTCCAATGGAAACATCCCATAACACTACGTATTAATGCCTCTATCTTACTATATTTAAAATAACCTCTCAGCTTTTCTGTCCACAGGCGTTCTTGGATACAAAGGGCGGACAAGCTAAGATGGCAACTCGGGATACCACACGAGATACCATACCCAGTTTGCACTACGAGTTGGCCCTGAGAAAACTCTTTAACATACACTTTATCCCTAGGTTTACCTTCTTTTAGGGTTTCAAGCACGTGACCAGTCAGACCACCGAAGCAGTAACAGCGATGTACAGACCCAAACTACATGCTCTATTCACTGAACACATTCAAGCAAACCAGCATTCCCTTGCTATTTTCTCCTCTCTTCTCACCACTTTCTTGGTTATTTTTTTCTTTTCTATTCTTTTCTTTACTTTCTATCCTTTCTCTTCTCCCTTTCTTTCTAATGTATTTTTCTCTTTTCTCCCTCCCTACCCCTTCCATACACCTTACCCTTTCCCCCCTCTGGAAATCCAACTATCCCTCCACCCCTCAATCCCATCCAGACCTCCCTCTATATTAAAACACTTCACCCTCAGTCCTTAATCTATTAGGCAACAAGAGCGACCTCCTACCCCAACGAACCAGTACCCAGCACCCAAGAGAAGGGACACCCAGTCAAACCCACACCTCGTCCCGGGCAAGAAAAGACAGCCAACTCCCCTGCGGACTCATGCTGCGAGGCCCTCCCTACCAACTCCCTCTAACATGGACTGTTTCTTGAAACCGGACCTAGGTCCAAAAGTATCCCCAATGCAAGAACTCTTCCAAGACCTCCCTGCTGCAAATTTTTACCAACCTGAAGAAGGTCAGGGGGTGTGATAGGAAGATGCCTGGGAACCCACACATCACAAGAAAAACCCAAAAGACAATGGGAAAAACTGTACTTCCAACATAGGCATAAGACCTGTAATACACCACCTCTTTATCTGCTCTCCCCCAAATGTAAGGTAGTCTTTTGCACTTTGCACTTTTGCACTTTGGTCCTTTAAAAACTTCGCTAACTCATTTTCGTTCTTTTTTTTTCCTCTTAAATTTATTTATTTATTTTTTTAAATGTTGGTCCAATATATACATTTGTGAGCACATATGTTTTTATTTATTTTATTTTATTTTATTTTATTATTATTATTATTATTTATCATTTTTGGGTATGTGACCTGTGTCTGTTATCCCCTCTGTCCACCCCCAACCACACCGACAATACAATGTGGCTCCACCTCCCCCTGCAAAGACACACTAAATAATGGGGAAACCTTACATATAAAAAAAAGAGCTCTTATCTACTAGAGATAGGAACTCATAGTTGTTTACAATACAGGGGTATCTCCTACCTTGAAAATATGTCATGTGGAATCACTTAGACCTCAGATGATTAGATGCCATTCATCCATCCTTGAACCCTGGATCCCAGACATAGAATCGGCACAGCTCTTCACAACAGCTACAGGAAACAAACTCCATCCGGAACAGCCTTAATACTGCGGGGTCAACAAAAAGGGCCAGCTCTAACATGATATCCTGACAAAGAGGAAAATGTGAACAACTTGACCTTAGAGCAGATTAGCCTACCTTACCAGCTAACGACAAGACAAAACCAGAAGACTCGGCACCCTTTGGTAGGTCCAAAAGCCAAGATCGTGACTTACAGATGACTGGCTACTAGAACCACGACCAGACAGTATACATCTTGGGACCAATAAAAAAGCCCTAGTTTAGGGTTTGAACTATGACTTGCACAATAAGCATGATCCCCAGTCCCAAAGGTCTGACAGAGACAACCGCAACAGAATGGGCCTTCTGGAAGCACAAAGAAAGACGCTAACCTAGTTGCCATCCTAGGTTCAGTGCAAAGACCAAGGTCACCAACCACAGAAGATGGACTAAAACGACACTGAGGTAACAGAACCTCTAGAACCACAAAGACTGACCTCACCATAAGTCCTACCTCAGGATCTGTGCAGACACTGAGACCTCTAAACACAGAGCTCTGAGTGTATCACCCTGGACAGAACAGAAGTCTTCCACTAACCAAAAAACACCACCTAAAGAATAAATGATCCTGAGCAAAGTCTAGAGCTGATCCCATGACAGTATACTCCAAGGACGGAGAAACCCCATATTTCTTAGGCCATGTGAATTCCTTTTTGAATGACCCCAATATTTACTGTGCCAGGGCAGGAGGGGAAAAAACAAAAATACAAAAAGCACAAAACCTTGGTATTTTATATATATGTATATATATATGTGTATATATATACATATATATCTTTTACCTTCATTTATTATTGTTATTATTATTTTTATTTACCTACCTATTTTGGTCGATTTCTCTGTTTGGGTGTGATTATTGAAATCGTCGTCCCCAATTATACTTATTTTTTTCTATTCTTTTCTTTTCCTTCGTTATGTGCTATGCCATGTTTCTTATTTCAAGACCATGGCGTGTTTTTGGTTTGTTTGTTTGTTTTTGTTTTGTTTTTTGTTTGTTTGTTTGTCTGTTTTGCTTTGTTTTTCGGCTGTTTTTTGTGGTGCTTATCGATATAGCTGGAGTCCTCACTGGATAATTGACACTTCTTTTGGTACTGGTGGAGTGTTTCACCTTCTTTCTCTCCTTCATCTCCCAAATCGATGATGAGAGCCTCTAGAAGGATTCCACCCATTTTGGGAGTATTAGACTCTTCCCCAGTTTATTTATCTTCTCCTTTTCAGGCAAAACCACGCAACTTGAACTAGCTAGTCCTGCCTACAGTTAGAGGGGGAGATAAGGGAGGCATCAAGACCAAACAGGTGCAAGACTACTAAGTAGTGGGTTGGATACAGAGGGGACCACATATTCTAGCCGCCCTGGGGGTGAGGGAAGAGGAAATGGGAGGTAGGACAACAACGGAGGGGTAGGGAAGACAATTTGGGGATGGGAATCCCCCCTGATTTTATGTAAATATGTACCTAAAATGTTATTGTCAACAATATGTAAGACACTATGATCAAAATAAAAATTATATTAAAAAAAAAGAAAAGAAAACCCTAAAGACTACCAAAAACCTTCTAGAAATAATAGCTTCATATAGCAAAGTGGCAGGCTACAAAATTACACACACAAAAAAATGGCCTTTTTATACAACAATGATTTTAGGGAAGAAATGGACATTAAGAGAACAATCCCATTCACATTAGTGTCACACAAACTCAAATATCTTGGAGTCAACCTGTATAAAGATGTGAAGGATTTAAACAAAGAAAACTATAAAACACTGATCCAAGAAATAAGAGAGGACATATGGAAATAAAAACATACCCTGCTCATGGATTGGCAGAATCAACATCATTAAAATGGCAATACTTCCAAAAGCATTGCACAGATTTAACGCGATTCCTCTAAAGATACCCATGACATTCTTCAAAAAAGTGGATCAAACACTTCTGAAATTCATTTGGAACAATAAACACCCTTGAATAGCTAAAGCACTCCTTAGGAAAAGGAATATGGGAGGCATTACTTTTCCCAATTTTAAGCTGTATTACAAAGCAACAGTTATCAAAACAGCATGGTATTGGAATAAAGGCAGACCCTCAGATCAGTGGAATAGGCTTGAGTACTCAGAGAATGTTCCTCAGACATATAACCACCTAGTTTTTGATAAAGGAGCAAGATATCCTAAATGGAGCAAGGAAAGCCTATTCAAGAAGTGGTGTTGGCACAACTGGTTAGCCACTTGCAAAAAAGTGAACTGAGACCCCTAGCTAACACCATGTACGAAGGTAAAATCCAAATGGATTAAAGTCCTTGATATCAGATATGAAACTATAAGGTATATAGAACAACATGTAGGTAAAACACTTCATGATATTGAGACTAAAGGCATCTTTAAGGAGGAAACAGCATTCTTCAAACAAGTGAAAGCAGAGATAAACAGATGGGACTATATTAAGATGAGAAAATTCTGCATCTCAAAGGAGATAGTACCCAGAATACAAAAGCCATCACTGAGAGAGAGAAATTATTCACCCAATACTCAACAGATAAAGGACAAATATTCAAAATATAAAAGGTACTGACAGAACTATCCAAGAAAAAAAAAATCTAACCTCATCAAAATATAGGGAGAAGAAATGAACAGACACTTTGTAAAAGAATAAATGCAAAAGGCGCATGAAAAGATGCTCAACATCACTAATCGTCAGGGAGATGCAAATCTAAACTACTATGAGGTACCCCTCACACCACTGAGATTGGCACACATCACAAAGAAGAATAACAGGCAGTGCTGGCTGGGATGTGGAGACAAAGGAACTCTTTTTCACTGCTGGTGGGAATGCCGTCAAGTCCAACGTTTATGAAAAGCCATATGGAGATTCCTTCACAAACTGGAAATTGAGCTCCCATACGATCCAGCTGTACCACTCTTAGGAATATACCTGAGGAACACAAAAATACAATACAAAAATCCCTTACTCACACCTATATTCATTGCACAGCAATTTACAATAGCCAGACTATGGAAACAACCAAGATTCCCTTCAACAGATGAGTGGCTAAAGAAACCATGGTACATATACACAATAGAATACTATGCAGCCATCAGGAGAAATGAAGACATGAAATTTTCCTATACATGGATGTACATGGAATCTATTCTGCTTAGTGAAGTAAGTCAGAGGGAGAGAGAAAGATGCAGAATTGTTCCACTCACCTATGGATTTTAAGAAAAATGAAAGACATTTTAACAGTATCTCAGTGACAAGAGAGATGAGGGTTGGTAGGTGCTGCTCATGACATGAAGCTCACCATGTTGTGATGAGTGAATTAGAGATATAACTACACTGAAAACTATCATAACAATGTGAATGAATGAGGGAAGTAGAAAGCCTGTCTCGAGTACAGGTGTGGATGGGGTGGGGAGGAGGGAGATCTGGGAAATTGGTGGTGGGAATGTTGCACTGGTGAAGGGCGGGTGTTCTTTACATGACTGTAATCATACAACTACAATCATATTTGTAATCATGGTGTTTAAATAAAAATAATTAAAAATCATACATACAGCAGAAAGCTGGCTATCTCAGAAGGAGAGGGTGGGACAAGCCCCAGCCATCCTGAAGCCAAACCAGCTGTATCCATCATCCATAAACATCATTTTGCTAATGGCCCTACCTCACCCACTCTTCTTTGGTTCTTTCAGGGACACCAATCTGACCAAATTTCAGGTATTTGTTTTTGTTTTGATACCAGCAGGGCTTTTAGAGGAAGTATGGGCACCCTTCCCCCATATCTTCTTTTTTACAGGAGGACTGGCAGATGAGTACATGCCCCTAAAAGTTGCAGTATCAGTAAGAGTGCGCTGAATTTTTGGACAATTTCATTTGTTTGATGCTGTCATCCCTATAGGAACACATCAATTTAATAGAATAGACAGCGAACAACAAGAGCTTGTTAAACCTTCTGCCATTGTATTAATGACTTCAAGGCAGATACAATAATTTTCACAAATGTGCTTGCTGCTGTACTTTTTTATTTTTCATTGTTTCTTTGATTAAAACTTTTTATTCTCTTCCTTTTTCTTTTTTTTTTCAATTCTGCTTTCTGTCACTTATCTAGAAACAAATGTACTATGCCCAACTCTTTCCCTCCCCCAAAGCCAAATGATATTTTCACCTGGATGGTGAGACCCACCCACAGTTAGATGGGGTCTGTGTTTGGTAATTAAGGAGTTCCTGGGGGAGGAGGAAGAGGAGATGCTGTAGAGAGAAATGGGATTGGTGCAGGAAGAGACTCCTTAGCCTAGAAGACACACATGGCAATTACGGTCTTGTAATAAAGTTATAATAAAGCTGTCTCCTGAAGCTTTAACTGGCTGCCTGTGTATCATTTGTTTGTTGATAGACCTTCTGGCTGTAGGGGCTTCAGGCATCTGGCCAAACCAAGAAAGATTTCACCATCCATCCACCACACTTGGGCTCATTAATTTATAATACTACAACAGTTCTCCTTGAAACCACCAAGTTTAGCCTAGACTTGTGACAGCTTGTTAAAGACATACACACTGGATGAAGGGATAAGCAACAAGGCACCACTACTATCACAGACCTTGGACATTGGCATTGGATAGTCGGAACACACCTGCTAGGTGTGGAATATGGGGGATAGAGCACAGCCTCCACAGTATAGAATTCTATATTTGCCCGAGGTCAGCAGAGGAAGAGTGTGAGGGCAGCCAGGACCTCCACTGTGTTTCCTGGGGCTATGAGTCCCTGGCCTCCTGGAAACCCGATGATGATAAGAAATTAAAGGTATCAGGGCTCTGTGGAAGAGGCAGCAGCCAAGCTTGTCCTGTATGGAAGAGAAACAGCATTACACTGAGCCCACAGCAGTGGTAGCCAGGTAAGAATGCAAGATGTAAAATGAGAAAGACTTGGGGTCTCTGGACCTATCAAGGGGATCTCACTCTGGAATGGAATTTTCCATCCTCAATGTGTCAGACCTAGAATGGGATCAACAATGGGGCCTGGCAAAAGTATCTTCACTTACCAGATACCCCAGCCACTCCAAAGGCCACTGCCCACATCCTCACTGAGCTTAGCAGCACTACCTTCCCAGAAATGGCACCTGAGATCCCCAACCCTGTACCTCTTCTTGGCTCAATAACTGAAGGGGAAGAGGCACTCAGGACCATAGAAGCAACCTACCATTTTCTCAATATTACCTGGCCAGGTCTGGTCAAAGATTGCTGGTTATGTTTGGACCCTAGACCCCCATATTTTATGGGAGTGGGAATAATGGGGGAAGTGGTCCAGGCAACACACTCTGGCTGCCCCTGGACTAAGGGGAGAATTGTGCTCCAGAGAATAAAAGGAATCGGTACTTGCCTCTTACCTACACCTGGGGTAGGGGCAACTAGGGGCCTCACCCCTTGCCTGGACTATCACAATGAGACTATAGAGGTCAATATTGCTGCATGAGAAGTAATCCCCATCTGGGACCGACTGGGACATGGCTTGTGTAGACCAAGGGACCAAACCCTTCTGCGTTTGTCACTGCTTTAGAAAACCCAGATGAAATTTGCATCATGATCATTCTCCTACTCTACCTGTCATACCTGGTCAGAGAAGGTGGGTGGGAACAAATTGAGCAAAGTTATCATTCCCACCACAAGAGAGCTGTCCCCCTTCTTGTTCCAGCCCATGTAGCAGCTGGTATTGTAAGCTCCACTGATGTGGGAGTGGTCTCCCTTGACAAGGGAGACAACTTAAACAGCTCTTCTAAATAGATAGTGATCTGAGAAGATATCGTTTTTCAATTAGGATGTTAGAGGAACAAATTGCCTCTCTAGCTTAAGTTACTCTACAGTACAAGTGGGGACTGTATCTACATCTCATGAAATAAAAAGGGCTGTTCATAGCTCTGGGGGGGAGTGATGTCGTTTCTATGCTAACCAGTCAGGGGTCAATCCTGAAACACTGCAGCAAGTGAGGGCTAGTTTGCAAAAGCACGAAAGGCAACAGTGAGCCTCTGCCTCCTGTATGAACAGTGGTTTGATCAATCACCCTGGAAAACTTCCCTAAAAACATTGTTCATTTTTTAATGGTCCTCTTAATAGGTCCTTGCATAATTAATTTCCTCACCCACTTTATTCAAGCAGGTATAAATGCAGTTAAGATGGTTGGGCTGGGGCCTGAGCGATAGCACAGTGGTAGGGCATTTTACTTAACCACAGCCGATCCAGGATAGAAGGTGGCTCGAATCCCAGTGTCCCATATGGTCCCCCAAGCCAGGAGCAATTTCTGAGTGCATAGCCAGAAGTTACCCCGAGTGTCAGAGGGTGTGGCCCAAAAAACAAAAACAAAAAAAAAAGATGCTTCTGCTAAGGTTCCAGTATGTGCCCATAAGTAGGGACTGAGATGAAGAACTTCAGGGAGAGTCATGTATTTGACTCGGGCCTTAAGAAGAGAAGTGAATTTTGGGACCTGGTTTCTGATAAATGTAGGACGCCATTTGAAAAGGCACCTGTCAGACTTATTTTAGGTTCTGAGCAATTTTATAAGGACCACATGTTGTGAGCCACATGCTGTTTTTCCCAAACCTATTTCCATTTACAGTACCCTAAGGCACTTGACATATCAGGTAACCTATCTGGAAAGGACATAGGAAGCAGTGGGAAGAAGCCCCTAGACAACAGCCTATCATTTTAGAGGTTATAAAAACTAGAGCTTCCCTGTATTCCTATCCTATATAACCCCATTCATGGCCTCTGGAGGGGTTCATCTCTTGCGAGAGAGAACCCTGACCTAATCAGTTAGGAGCTGTTGGCAAGAGAAATAAAGTTTGAACTCAAAAAATAAAACTTTAAAAATTTATTATTTTTCAGGAGTATTTAATTAAGCATACACAACACATACATGCACACACTCAAAATAAAGTAATGTACTGGACAATAGTGTTCCTCCACAAGACAATTCATGCCACCCTGTCTAAGACAAGAAAGAGAATTTTTAGTTCTTTTTCTTCCAGTTTATATAGAAGAGATAGGCTCATTACTTGAAATATGGGTCAGAGTTTATATGAGTCTACAATTGACATTTGCTCAGATCTTTCTAAAAGAGTTTCATTCAATTTAATCTTGCTTTAATATATTTATTTCCACTAAAATACTTTTGTGTAAGTAAAAATAAACTGTTTGTAAATACAGAGTGTTTTCTCAAAGAGCCTAACATAAGGCTCCCAAGTAATCTGGTGTCAGGCACCATCTCCCACACCACTCATAGAACAATTGGACTCCACTTAAAGCTTGATGTCTGCCTCTTGGGGCTATTGAGGACTGAACATCTTGCTGTGCCTGGTAAATGATTGTTTGCTGTTTATATTACTAGTCCTGACACTGGCCAGGCATATATGTAATACTATATATTAAATGTGATATACATATATTATATACTTCTCTTTTTTAAAAACTTTATTGATTGATTGATTGGTTGGTTGGTTGGTTGGTTGGTTGGTGGTTGGTTGGTTTGGGGGTCACACCCAGTAGTGCTCAAGGGTTACTAATAGCTCTGCACTCAAAATTCACCACTGACAGGCTGGAGGACTCTATGGGATGCTGGGAATTAAACTAGGTTTCTCCTGGGTCTGCTACATGTTAGGTAAATGCACAAATGCTGTGCTATTTCTCTGGGCCAATTTATAATATATTTCTAATTTCTCTAATGTTTACTTCACCTATGCAAAACAAAAATAAAAATATCATATCTTTCTCAAAAACTCCTGGGCAGAGACAGACTTCACATTGTAGGCTACAATAAAAGATGCTTAGTTTCTGACCCTCTCTCTCTGATCATTCTCCCTCCCCTCTCTCCAGGGTATCCTGGCAGCTACATTTTGCAAACTGCAGAAATATGCAAATATCTGTTTACAAATACCACATGCATGTTATTTCTAAACTATGAAAGCAGCATGATGTCAATCAAATAAAACTGTACTGAAGAAAAGGGGACAAATAAAATATCTTGTAGAGAGGGGAAAATCTGACTCTAAGGAATAAATAGAGCCCCCTCCATAGTGCAGGAGACACTCAAGATCATAAAGTTTCTCAGTCTACTCCACTGAAATGGGACTTGTCAGGCTTGCGTGCTCCATTCAACATCTCCACTCTGACGAACTATTTCAAGCATCACCAGGGTCTGGAAATTTCAGTCTCCATTAGGGACAAGTCCTTTGGAGATCTGGCCTCCTGCTCCTGGCCATTCTGGAACCACCTACCTTCAATATGACCCAGCTAGAAACCATTCACCGAAAAGACCAGTAGGTTGTGGTGATAAAGGATGAGTCTCCGCAGGAAACACAGTCACCATGAGCTCAAGTAGGAGGGAAAGTGAAAAATTTAGTCCTCTTTTTCTTTGGAAGCTCTTTTTACCTTTCTCTAAAAACAGCTCCAAGGTGGCCCATCTGGAGACAGTGTCATGTAACTTGAACTCAGTCATTATAGTATTAGCCCATTGATGTTAGACCTGTGAGCACATATAGATTATTTTTTGTAATATTTGTGGAATTAGGGTGTGGAGCTAGCCTTTTAACAATTAATTAAGTAGTTTATTGATTAAGCTCTGATTTCATGAGCTACACTGGTACAATGAGTGTCTAAATATTATTGAAATTAAAATATTGTTTACATCTTTCATATTCATTTTTCTATTATTGTTAATAGAACACTTATCTTTAGATTTTGTATTAATATAAATATAGAGTGTAAAGCTAAATCTAAAATTTAGATTTCAAATGTGTAATGCTGAATGTTTCAATTTTCTTAAGTTAAAAATATAATTCGGGGGTCAGAGTTAGAGCACATGCATAGGATGTTTGCCTTGCACACTGCCGACTGGGCTTGATCTCAACATCCATATGGTCCCTCGAGTTTTCAGTACAAATTTATTAAAATAAAGCCAGAAGTAACCCCTGTGTAGCCCAGAAATTAAATAGATATACATATATATGTATATGTATAAATATTCAGGGAAGTGTGAACATATATCCACAATAAGTGGTGGAATAAAATTTCCCCAAGGAGGAATAATAAATTTTCATAAAACATCCAACAAATTAGTTACAGGATAACATACTTCAAGGTCATAAAGGCCATAAATGCTAAATCCATAGATAGCATCATACTCATTGTGAAAATTGAAAGTTTCTTTTAAGATCAAGAACAACTTGGAGATGCTCACTCTCACCACTAACAATAGATTTGATAATCCTCATAAGATTAATGATGCAAAAAATAATATCAGAAAACCAAGATGAAAAAGAACAATGAAAACAATCACTATTTTCAGATAGAGTCCTTCAAAGAGCCTGTTATGATAGTTGATAAAAATACAGTAAATTGATAGGATGCAAAGCCAATTCTAAAAATATATAATTACTATACACAATGACCAAGCAAAATATCAATCCACTTACAATCTTATCATAGAGGATAAAATATTCTAGGAGGAAATTTATCAAAGATAGTGAAAGAAATTTACACCTAACAATATGTTATTATTAAAATTGATTTGTATCTACTCTTGAAAGATTTGCTGTTAAAAATCTTCCTGCAGTTTGAAGTGCTTCCTTCTCTGTACTCATGACTCCTAGTGGTACCTAGAGAAAAATATTCAGTGCTAGGGATGGAACTGAGAGCACTTATGGACAAGAGAAGTGCCTTAAACCTTTATTATCTCTCCATCTCCCAATACAAATTTCAGTCATACAATTCAAATTGTGTGATGCAATGGAAAGAGACTATATATACAACCTAAAAGCATAAATATTGTAAAAAAAAAGGAAGAAGAAGAAAAAGAAGAAGATGATGATGATGAAGAAGAAGAAGAAGCTCATTGTGTAGTAATATACTGAGTCAATACAATCTCTACAAAGTGCAATAAGTGTTTTTAAAGACACAAAACAAACGACCACCCACAAACTCTTAATCAGAAGGATAAAAATATGCTCTTATACTATTAAGAATGATACAAAACAAAAAAATTAGAAGAAAAAAATATTAGTGAATTATGGGCAATTAGGAATGGTGCTCTTTTATTGAAAATGTTATGGAGATTAAGAAACAGAAAGAACTTATACTTCCATTGAAATTTAATTGAATAAGGAAATAATTATATATATATGTAGATAATTGATAGAATATTATTTATCTACTTAAGTAGATGAAACCATTTAATTGTGACAACATGGATTAATCATAAGCTAAGGGAAATTAAGCAATTGAAAAACAACTAAAATAGTTATCTTATATGTAGATTATAAATAACAAAAAATGTTATGGTGCTTGCTCTAAATTTGACCAAATCTGGTCCACTTCCAGAATTATATATGGTCCCATGCCACAAGCATTTCTAAGAGTTAAATGCTAAGCAGAGAGTCATAAAAATGCCCAGAGCTCATCTGGATATGGGTAGGGGAAGCATAAATACATCAATAATAAATGAATAATCAAATTACCTTTTAAATGACTTTTAAAATAATCCATAGGCTCTATGAAAAAATATAATGGCTATCCTAGGCAGAATGGAAGAAGAAAATGGTGGAGAAACAGATTCTGGTCGTAAGAATGGGACTAATTAGTACCAGTAGGTTCAGAGGGTCTTATGAATACACAGTTATCAAGCTACACTCTTAGAATGTATAAATATTATAAAATGAATATCTTATTAAATATGTAGCATTATATTCTATAATACATAGTGGATATTTTAACATATTATATGCCAAAATTTAACTATATAATGTATGTTAAATACATTTTATACTAGAATCACTTAAACTTTAAGAATATAAATGAATTAATGATTCAGAGGAAACCAAAACTAACTTTAATTTTATATAGTGTATGTAAAAGAGATGGTTGTTTGGGGACATTTGCAGTAAATCAGATAGGAAGAAATAATAAAGTCAAAAGATAGCTGCAACACAGCACAACTAAAATACAAAACACAAAGAATGATCTGATAAAAATGAGTCATAGAAATGAAGAACATGGATAATGAAAACAGTAACATCATAACATCTGCTTAATGTTCCAAAGAATCAGCATGATACAAGAGAGCATCACTGCCACCACCTGGCAATAATAGTCCTTACACTTTCCTTGAGCTAAAATCATAGGAAAAGGGGAAATTTTATTTAGAAGATGCCTTCACACAATTTACTTACAATAAATCTGCACTAAAATATTCTCAAATAATGTAAATAAACAAAACTGTGCCAATAAACTGGGTCACATGGCACGAGAGATGCAGACCAAGTATAAATCCTTGGAACTGCCTCTGTATCTAAAACACCACCCAAATAATTCTAACTTAAGAAAGAAAAGGTCGGGGCTGGAGGAGGGGCACAAAGGGTAAAGCGTCTGCCTTGTTCGCACTAGCCTAGGATGGACAGTGGTTTGATACCCCTGCGTCCCATATGGTCCCCCAAGCCAGGAGCAATTTCTGAGTGCATAGCCAGGAACAACCCCTGAGCATCACTGAGTGTGGCCCAAAACCCAAAAAAGAAAAAGAAAAGAAAAGAAAGAAAAGGTTCAGGTGATTCTCTGTCTTTAAGAGGTGATTTCACAACAAGAATCCTAAAGGAAAAGAAAGTAGAAATTAGAGTGATTCATTAAAAGTAATTTTTTGGTGACTAGGGCCTTGCATGACGTCCACCCAGATTCATCCCCAGCACCCTGTATGAGCCCCTGAATAATTCAGAAGTGATCCCTGAGCACAGACTTGGGGTATGGCCTCAGCACCTCTGAGTATGTCTCACCACAGATAAATCTGGTGTCATTTACATTCAGTTGATCACCTTTTCCTTGTAAAACGACCAGAGGCATCATTAGAATGTTATCCTGTCTCTCTCTATTTTAAGCAGACATTTGTGGACAGAATAGGACCAGGGTCTCACCAGGTGTTCTAAGGAGAGAGAAAGGAGAAAGAGGAGAGGAGACAAAGGGAGGAGAGAGAGGGGAATAGAGGGAAAGGAAGAGAGGAAGATAAAAGGAGAGAGGGAGAGGGGAAAAGATAAAGATAGGAGGAGAGAGGGGGAAAAGGGGCAAAAGGAAAAGAGGACTAGAGAGAGGGAGGGAAGGGTCACCACTCAGTGTCACTCCAAACTTTCACCCAAACACACACCACCGATGACTGCCCTTCCCACCCAGTTGATCCACCTCCAGCCTCAGCATGGTGCTTCACATACCCCTAATCCTTCCCAAGGGAACACCAAAAGCACCTGATACCCCATTGACACCCCCAGATTACTCATCACCTCACACAGTTTCTAGGTTCCTCCTTTAACACACACACACACTCACACACACACACACACACACACACTTTTTGGCCTCTCCCACATATACAAACCCCTTTCTCTCACACACATCTGTCTCTGTCATCTGCCTCTGTTTCTCTCTCACTACTCAAACACACACACACACACACACACACACACACACACACACACACACACACTGCTCTCATCACTCAGTGTTCACCTCTCTGAAAGGTGAAGCCATAAAAAACATGATGCCAGAGCCATAGTACACTGGTAAGATTTTGCCTTGTACGTTTCTGACCCAGAACAGACCAGGGTCTGATCCACCACATCCCATAAGGTAACCATAGCCAGGAGCGATTTTTGCATGCATAGTCAGGTGTAACCCCCGAGCGTCCCTGGGAGGTGCAAAAAACACCATAATTCTGTTTGCAGTATGTGTCCCCCAGAGCCAGCTAGTTCTCCAGTTTGTCATTTTGTGTGTTTCAAGACGGAACTTCTAAATGTGTAATGTCTGTGATCAAAAGGAACTCGCCCACATGGCTGTCAAAGCTCAAGAGCTCCTCTCCACTATACCTACTCTGTGCATTTGGAGAAGTGACACTCAACTTTCATTTTAACAGGAAACATGCTGTGGGGACAGGAAGGCTGTGTGAGGGTTGGTCCAGGAAGCAACTGATAGAGACACCCTCAGTGAGCTGAACCCAGAGGCCATGACAATACCAAATCCCAGACTGAATCATAGGAACCAAAGACTCCAGAATGCAGGAAATCATCTACCATCCTCCTGTTCCCAGGGAAACACAGGAAAGGGGGAGATATTGTATCTGACTTAGAAGTGACTGAGTAATGTCAGGAGAAAACTGGGGTCTGGTACAGAGAATAATAGGATGACCTAAGCTATATGAGGGGCCAGAAATGGTTCCTCTGATGAGAAACATGTAAGATACCTGGAGGTCCACCAGGACAGTTTTCTACACCAGGAATCAAATTTCTACCAGAAAAAAGGTCCTAATGGTGCCCTGGGATGAAACCAGAAGATGCTCTGGGTCTCCCTGACTTGGACACAGGATCTATTAAAAAACAAGGTTCTCTAATTACACCTTTTACAAGGAAAAGGTGATCAACTGAATGTAAATGACACCAGATTTATCTGTGGTGAGACATACTCAGAGGTGCTCTGAATAATTACTCATTATTCTCTAATGACTGTGACTACTGTGATTGTAGAATCAATATAGAGATTGAAAACAATATTCTGAAAAATGTCGCAGTGATGTTCAAAAAATTAAAACAAAAAAAATGAAGAAATGACTGGAAATCAAGGTCTTTATATTGGGATTTAAAATTGCTTGCATAATTGTTGTTCTGTGTGTTCTTTAAATTGAGAAACATTGCTTTTTCTCTTTTCTTGGCATCTTCTCTATTTTTGATGCTACATGGCATTTTGTTGATTTGCACAAATACAGGCAGGAAGTTTTCCTCTCTGTAGTGGTGGTCACTCTTCATGAAGACAAGAAATCCTAAAAGTCAGCTAGGTGACCACAAAGCCATCTTTCAAGGGAATAGAGTTGAAAGAGGTTAAGGATGAGTGACAAGCAGGCCCCTACTCTTAAGCACTTGGCCATACAGGTGGAATGATGACTTGACGAAATTGGAGATCTTCTAGGAGTTTCTGGATTTGCACTGACTGGCCACAGCCTGGGCTCTGCTCTCAGTCTCGGGGAAAATCTCTCCCAACCTGAAGATGGGTGGGGCAGATGACTTTCAGGGCACTCCTACAGAGGGTGAGAACCCAGGGCTATCATTCAGATTATCCTACTGAAAGGACCCTTTCATCTCTACATTGGCCAAGACTGAGTAAAACAAACTTGATAAGTAGAGTATTTATGCCGTTATTAATGAAACATGTGCTTTGTCCTTGAAAAAATCCTCAGAAATTCTCTGTAAATAACAAGGTGCCCCAGATGGATATTTCTCCAGTATTGCTGTTTTTATGCAAAGGAACAATCCAATCCAAGATTATCATTCCATTAATTGACAAAGTTCAAGGTAAAGGTGGAGAGAATAACTGTGTTTCTGTAGTTGATTAAAATAATTGCATTCCAGTAAGCATAATTTAAAGCCTATTCCTCACATTAGCATGAATAGGAGAAGAAAGGAGAAGTAACTCAGAGCTGTGTTTATTAGAGGTCCATTAACTGCTCTAGGGTCAGATCTGTTTAAGTAATATTCCTCTGTGTATTTGATTTAATCCTTTTCAGGTGTTGAAACTGTAAAGCTGCATCAATTAACCGCTCCTTTGAATTAAAGTAGCATGAGATTTCTCCTCTTCTTAGGTAGAGACCATTATCCTTTGCCAGCCTGAAGAAATTACAGAAGAAGGGCCTTCAGCCACACTCCCTTTTAATGACTTCTGAGGTGGAGAAATCTCTAGTAAAAACGTGAATCAGGAAAATCATCAGGAAAGTTTCCAGGGGGATAAGGGCAAAGAAGAGCCATGGATATTCAATGAGCTATGGCTATTGGCATCAATTGGAAATTACATCATGCCTCTCTAGCCCAGAGATTGGGGCATGTAGCAAGAATTCACCAAACACTGAAGAAGAATTGGTGGTAGAAGGAAAGAAGGAACAAAAATCATGGCTTCCCTGGTGATGCTAAGGGTTAAATAAAATAGCACCAGGTGTGGGAAGCATTTCTTCATCTCTGTCTTAGCTAGTTCACAAAGACAACTGGAGTTTAGGCTCAGTGTTGTTCTCTCCACCCCAATAGCTGTTTAAATGGAAGAATTAAAGAAGCAGCAACATCCTATCTCCTTGCAGTAGAGTCACAGTCTGAATAAGGAGGACCCCTTGCAGATCCAGCTCACCAGTCCAGAACAGATGGCAAATAGTCCTGGTGGTCCTACTGACTGAGGCCATGACTGTGTAGTGACTGCAGAATGACCAGCAAGAATAAATCCTCTCTTACCCAGACTGTGGATGGAGGGTCTATGGATCAAACTGTCACCCTGGGTATCCCTCCCCTAAACTTTGACCTTTGTGATTTTTGGGGGTTTCTGGTTATGCTCTACAATATCCCCTTTTACTAAGGTGTAAGTGTGAAAAGATGTAGATATCAACCCATGTGTTTTTGTTTCTGGGATAGTGAAGTGCCCCAATAGTATTCTCATTTTATGCTTGTAAAGAATGGAGTACCCCAAAAAGTAGGGAGAGGAATTTTTTTGGCAAGAATGAGGGAAGCCATCTGGCAGCACAGAGGGAGCTGGTTCCTGAGGCAAAGGATGGAGATCTCAGGCAGAGTTTGGGGAGTGCTTTTAACCTGAGATTTCTGGCCCAAATATCAGTAGGACTTTTCAGATAATGTGTCCAGACTAACTTCTAGTGGGGAGCATCAGTTAAGGCAAATATGGAGGTAGTTAACCTTTCAACACTGCCTTAAAGAGCCAGTGTAAGCCCTCCAACCCTCTACCTCTGTTTGGTCCAATAATTAAATGGGAAGAGGAAAGTTTTTCACATCATAGCATTTAGGGTCATTTTTTGCATTTGATTGTTCTCTTTTGATTACTGATGAGTATTCCACTATTTATCTATTAACTATGAACTATTATCATTTATCTATTAACTTTTGGATTGTTTTCTGTTTAAGGAATGCTTAACTAAGAAACAATTACATACATATATTTCTGAGGATATGGATTAATCTTGGAGGGTAGATTCTAGAAGAGTTTATATGCAAAATAGATCTTTAACGTTTTATAAAATGGCCAAGTATTTCTTTTGTTATTTGCTCTTTTTTGTATTGGGGTCAACTTAGTGGTGCTCAGGGGATACTTTTAAGTCCTCATTCAGGAATGACTCCTGGATGGCTCAAAACAATGAAGGGATTTTGAGGATTGAACTCAAGTCAGCTGCTTGCTTAAAGGTAAGTACAAGGGTCTTTAGTACTGTAGTGTCACTCCAACCACAGAAGAGTGTTTTCTCATATTTCTATAATATTATATGTTCTCATAGCAATGCATCAAAGATTAGTTTTGCTTCTTATTCAAACATAAAAAGATGTTGAAAGTACTAAAATTAAAACTAACCCATTTAGCAATACAACCTGAGAAATGGTTAAAGAACTCAGCTTCCCAATGGCAGGTGTTTAAAAAGGGGTTGTGCAGGGGCCGGGCGGTGGCGCTGGAGGTAAAGGTGCCTGCCTTGCCTGCGCTAGCCTAGGACACGGACCGCGGTTCGATCCCCCGGCGTCCCATATGGTCCCCCAAGAAGCCAGGAGCAACTTCTGAGCACATAGCCAGGAGTAACCCCTGAGCATCACAGGGTGTGGCCCAAAAACAAAAACAAAAAAAAAAAGAAAATAAAAAAAGGGGTTGTGCAAAAATCAAAATAAAACCTAATAAGAGTATTATCAATCAAAGTGTTTTAAATTAAAAGAAATAATGTGCTTCATTTAAACTATTTTTACCTTTAACTTTTTATTCATATGAACCCTTTTGAGAAATAAATGATTCTGAAATTGAATTGATTTATCACATCAAATAGTAATATCTTTCATGAGTAAATAATTAAACACAAACAACATACACACATAAAACAAACTTAAAGAACCAGACTATAACTTTCCTCCACAAAACATTTCATACCACCCCATATAAGGAAAAAATAGGTAGAATTTTTGGATTTTTCTTCCAAGGTATATAGGAGAGATGATCTCTTTTCAAGAAAAAATGATTCAGTTTGTCTGAGCCTACAATTGACATTCCCTCACATCTTTCTAGGCAAGTTTCATTCAATAAAAAACTATCTTGCTTCAATATTTTGCCTTCTCCTCAAATTCTTTTCTGTAAGTAAAAGGCAACTGTCCTTGAAGAAAGGTTTCTCTCTAATCCCAAGCAATCAGATGACAGGGACTGTCTCCCCCATTATTTTGTAGAACAATTGGGTTCCACTTGCATTGTATGTCTATCTCATGGGGCTATAAAGACCTTCACATATATGATGCCTCTCAACCAAAGAGTAAGCATGGCACATATTATTATAAGATCAAAAAATTTCTCTCATGACATGAAGCTCACCACAAAGAGTGATGAATGCAGTTAGAGAAATAACTACACTCAGAACTATTCATCTACTCCTGAAAGTGCTAAGAGGACACTGTGGGATCCAGGAAACAGACTCTTGTTAACTTCATTCAAGTCAAGCATCCTACCCACTGTGCCATTTCTGGTACTACAATTTAACTTATTTTTGTTAATTAGGTTTGTACACTAGATGTATATAGTTCCCAATTTCTTAAACAATGTTCATAAAAAAACATTCACATACTTTACAGGTTTCCAGATATATTTGGTAATTTTCCCAATTATTTAATTTTATCTATTTACTTTTTGTTTTAAATTTGAGTCACACCCAGTTCTATACATTGTAAACTCCTATCTCTCTAAACAGGGATCACAGATGTTGCTGAAAATTGAATCCCTGTCACCCACATGCAATACAAGTGCCTTATACTCAGTACTATCTATCTCTACAACTACTAGTTTAATTTTTTATATAACTATATAAATATTCTTCAAAATTTAAAAAATATAAAGTCATAAATTAAAACATTCAGATCGGTGATTGGAGCCTCTTCTAATTTTTTTTTTATTTTCTATAGAAAGAGAATGAGTTTATATATATGGTATCTATATATCCAAGTGCATTTTAAATATTTTCTATCTCAGATCATTTTTCTTCCACTTGAAGAGTACTTGATGTTGGGATGTCTATCAATGTCTTCTTACATTCCTTTTAGCTTCCAACATTTTTGTAACTTCCATAATTATTTATTAGAAATTTGTTTTTTACATAATCAGATAAACCTCAAAAAACAACTCTTTTCTCTAGAGTTTTAGTGTTGTATTACAGGGCTCTGAGACTTTTAGGGGATAATGCCTCTCAACCAGAGTAAGATCAAAAAATTTTCTCTCATGACATGAAGCTCACCACAAAGAGTGATGAATGCAGTTAGAGAAATTACTATAGTGAGAACTATCATAAAATGTAAATGAATGAGGGAAGTAGGAAGCTTGTCTAGAGTACAGGTGGGTTGTGTGGAGTGCAGGGAGACTTGGGACATTGGTGATGGGAATATTGCACTGGTGAAGTGGGGTGTTCTTTACATGACTGAAACCCAATTACAATCATATTTGTAATCAAGGTGTTTAAATAAAGATAGCCAAAACAAAGAGCTCAAATATATTTCTAATGCAGCATTATTTTAATGAAAAATATCAAAATTTAGATATCTTTTCTTCAAAGTAACATAAAAATGATATGACATAATTTTAAATTTTTACATGCCCTGTCCTCTGTTATTAATATTCCTTTATGTGATGTTGTTTTACTTTATTCCATGGTGTAAATGACTTGGATTGGAGAATGAAAACACATACAAGGCCAATATAATCTATATTTATTAAAAGCTTTCTCATTAGGTAGCAAATTATTCTTGATTAAACAGTGCATAAAGCTCAAGATAAAATGGGGATGAGCAACAGAGACTTCCTAATCCACATTTATAAAACTTTAGGCGAACAAATGGAAAGAATTATCCTGTTCACCCTTGATTTTCCTATTACTTCAAATCTTTGAGACTACATGGAGTAGATAGTTCCTACATATATATTTAAGGAAAAACTTCATAAAGTATTGAGGATAAAAGGTAAGTTCAGATTCACTGGTGGTGCTATGTTGAATTCAAAAGGGACCAGGAGTAACTGAAGATCAGACATGAAATGAGAACTCAGGAGATCCCATATAGGAAGAAAAAAGTAAGTTATATACGAAGAATGACCTTTTCAAGGTCATAGGAAAAGGAAACCAGATCCTAAGATAGCACACTCATGGAGAAGAATTGAAGCCAAGCAGTAACTTTTCATTCGATGGAGAAGAAGGAAGAAAAGGTTCTTGGTTGAATGTCAGCATCTTCAATTCAGTGCAGAAGTCCTGGAGAAGAAAGGAGAGTGTTATACTAATACCTAAAACTCTAAGTATTTTCTCCCTTTTCAAAGTGTCTAATACTACAACCTAAGGTAAACGGGGTCAGGGGGTGTTCATATCAGCCTGATCAAAACTACTTTACTTTTGATTTGTATTTTCTTGAAAGGGGTGCAATTAGTGGCTGTACTCAAAGGATACTACATGCTTTGCACTCAGAAATCACTGCTGGCAAGCTAAGTGGACCATATAGGATACCTGGAATCAAATCCCATTCAGGTCAGTCCCGGGTTGGCTGTTTGCAAGGCAAATGCCCTACCAGTGTGCTATATCTCTGGCCCCAAAATTATATTACAAGTCACCTTCTATTCAATGGGGAGCACACTTTAGTGTAAACTGCCCAATTACTTGTCAGATCCAAAGTCAATTCCAATAGCTCTGTCTTCTCTCTTGTTACCCCATAAATATGTTTGAGAGAAAATGAGTACATCTCTAAGACACGAGTAAAATGTTACCTGTGGGCTGAAGTCCCGAGTTTCCTATGAAAAGAGGAAAATGTATATAGATCAATTAAATGGCAGAAAATATGTTGAATAAAGAAAAAAAAAAGGTTCCATGAACCAAATCAATCACATCCCTGAGATTTTTCAAATACCACAACCATCACCACAAATGCCAGGATAAAAAATAGAAAGTAGGAGCATTCGAAACATCAGTTTTACACATAAATTTAACTCAATTTCATCAATTTTAGAGTCTCTTTCTTAATTATTCCAGATTGATACACTGAGATCTCCAGAAATGAAAACAATTAGCATTTTTGACAAAATCATTAGTATTTAAATATATATAAATTATTTTTTATTGGGCCTGGAGAGATAGCACAGCGGCATTTGCCTTGCAAACAGCCGATCCAGGACCAAAGGTGGTTGGTTCGAATCCCGGTGTCCCCTATGGTCCCCCGTGCCTGCCAGGAGCTATTTCTGAGCAGACAGCCAGGAGTAACCCCTGAGCACCACCAGGTGTGGCCAAAAAAAAAAAAATTATTTTTTATTTATTGAAGTATCATGATCTACTATATTATTGATAGCTGAGTTTAGGCATATAATATTTCAACATTAACCCTACCACCACTCTCAACATACTATGCTTTAAAAAGAAATACTGAATTTTTGTGTATGGATAGCCAGTACATTTGAGGTAAACCAGTTAAAGGAAGTTCTGTTGAGGATCAAAAATACTGACTTTTGATAAGTATAATCAAAATAATATATAAACTAAAGATTAATATATAATATTATAAACATAAAACAAACATTTGTATTTATTTTAGACATAAATATGAAATATTAAACATTTAAATAGGATAAACAAAATAACATTTATTTCTTGGGAAAAATCTAGGGTGGATATAGTATCTAAATTTTAAGATTCATTACCTTTCTGATTTCTGTAGTTGATAAACAAGCCTACTCCAAGGAAGACTAGGCCCAAAACAAAGCCCCCAATTCCACTCAGCATTTTGCTCTGTGCAGAGTCACTCTGTGCCCCTAAGAGAAAAGAATTTTAGTGATTTGACTAACATATAGTTTTGGTCATTGAGATTCAGAGATTAAGAACATTGAACATTGAACATTGAAAAGAGAGAAAATTAGATGAAAAGATCTAGAATAGCTGGCCATTTTTAGAAGAAAAGAAAAGAAAAGACAGGTATCTGCCTTAATAGAAACACTATTCAGGCATTAAATTTATTTCAGGTATTGAAACTATGACCTATAGGCACAAAAACAATAGCTGATGATGAGAAGTCTAGGATTGAAGGATTTTAGCTTGTCTAGTGTAACAGAACTAACAAAGTGCTGAGATGAGACTGGGCTCCATTCATGTCAGAAAGTCGTTATATTGTGGAACACTATATTGTGCTTTTTCTAAGACCATAGTGAAATCTCAAAGAGCTGCATCATGATTGTCTCAGCCAGAAGCAGGGGACCAAGGACCAAGCTCAAAGAATAGCCATTGACTAACATGAAAAAGTCAAAACTAAGGGAGCTGGAGAAATAGCAGAGCAGTAGGGCATTAGCCTTGCACATGAGCAACTTGGGGCAAACCAGATTCAATTCCCGGCATCCCATATGGTCCCGTGAGATTATCAGGAGCAATTTCTAAAAGCAGAGACAGGAGTAACCTGAGTGCCACCAGGTGTGGCACAAAAAAGGGGGGGCAGAGCAATTGCACAGCTGGAGGTAATTTGTCTTACATGAAGTAACCTGGGACTGACCCAGGTTCAATTCCAGCATCCATATGGTTCCCCATACTTAACAGGGACGATTTCTGAGCACAAAGCCAGAAATAACCCCTGAACATCATCTGGTGTAACAACAATAACAACAACAAAAGTCAGAATGGGAAAAACCTGTCACTACTTAGAAGGAATGGCTTTAGAAGATAGGAATCTGTACACAATACCACATACATGTTATTTCAAAACAATCAAAACATCAGAGTGTCAATCAGAAGAACCTGTGCTGAAGAAAAGGGGAATGGAACTCATGAAATATCTTGTGGAGAGAAGGAGATCTGACACTCAAGGATAAGGTAAGTTCCCTCCATAGTGGAAGAGACACACTAGAAATCATAAAGCTGCTTACTCCATTCCTCTGACATGGGACTTGACAGGCTTGGGTGCTCCACTTGGCACCTGTAGACATCTCCACTCTCAGGAACTGTTTCAAGCATCACCATTATCTGGAAGGTCCAGTCTCCATTCCAGATGAGTCCTGTGGAGATAACTCCGGCCTCCTGCTCCTGGCCATTCCGGAACCACCTGACTTCAATGTTACCTGGGTAGAAACCATTCACAGAGCAGACCAGGAGGTAGTGGTGGTGCAGAGGCTGAGTCTTCGTAGGAAACACTTTAGTCACCATGGGCTGAACTAGGAGGGAGAAGTGAACAAGAAAAAAAACTCAGTTTTTAGGGAAGCTCTTTTACCTTCCTATAAAAACAACTGCAAGGTGGTACCTCAGAGGACAGTGTCATATCACTGAACTCAATCCTAACTGTATTAGCAAAATTGATTTTAGAGGTGTGAGTATTTATGGGTTGTTTTTGTTTGTTTGTTTGTTGTTTTTTGTAATTCATGTAAAGTGTGGAGTTAGGCATTTAACTATTAAATTAATTCATTAAGTAGTATAGTGATTAAGGTGAGATTTCAGGAGCTACACTGGTTTAGAATTAGTGTTTGTCTTATAGATTATCAAAAAAGTGTTTGCTTCTTTCATATTCATCTTTATTTTCTATTATCATTAACAGAATACTTACCTTCTAGAATTATGTGAGCATTAATGAAAAGAGTATAAAGCAAAAACTGGAATTCATATTTCAAATTGCAATTGTAATTATTTCAATATTCTTAATATGATTCAAAGAGGTGTGAATATATGTCCACAATAAATGGTGGCATGAACTTCATCTGGGCAAGAATCATAAATTTAACAAAACACTCAACAAATTATGAACAGAATAAACATGTTCCAACATGATAGAGGCAATGCATGTCAACCCCACAGATAGCATCATACTCAATGTGAAAACTGAAAGATTCCCTTAAGATCAAAACAAGACAGAAATGTTCACTCTCACCATTAATAATAGATTTCAAAATCCTCATTAGGTCAATAAGACAAGAAAAATGTCAGAAATACAAGATAGAAAACGAGAATGAAAACGACCACCATTTGCAAATAGTCCTTTAAAAAACTACTAAGATAGTCTATAAAAAAAAAATACAGTATGCTGGCAGGATGCAAAGCCAATGCCCAAAACCTATAAAGTTCCATATGCAATGGCTAAGCAAATAAAAAGCAATCCCACTTACATTTTTTATCATTGTGAATAAAATATCTTGGGGAAAAGGCCTTTATACCTGACATATATAATTAGTAAGATTAATTGTATCGACTTTGTGTATTTTTGCTTTTAGCGCCATGCCCTTCAGTTTTAAAGGCTTCCTCCTCACTCTGTGATCATGATTCCTGGTGGTTCTTGGGGGGACATATAGAGTGTTGGGGACGGAACTGAGGTCATTCTAAGCAAGAGAGGTGCTTTAATCCCTTACTATCTATCCTGCCCTTAGGGAAAATTTTAAAGTGTATGTAGCAATAGAAAGAGCCTCTGCACATAATTTGGAATATAAATATTGTAAAATTGCTCATTATATAGTGATTTACTGAGTGAACACAAACTCTACCAAAATACCAATAGTGTTTTTAAAGACATAGAACAATTTTCTAACAGAACATTTGAAATCAAAAAATACTATCATAACAATCTACAAATGAGCGACTGAGAATCACCAAGATATGCTGTCAGACTGGTAAAAATGAAAAACAGACTGGAAACAACAATCATTAGTGAATTATGGAAAATTAGGAAAGGTGCAATTTTTGTAGATAGTGGTATGGAGATTAAGAAATAGAAATAACTATTTGAAATATAAGAGAATAAAAAAGGTCTGCTATATATCCTCAATTGAATATTATTCACCAATAAAAATAGATAAAAGCATTTAATTTGTGACAACATGAATAAAACTTTACATAAAAATGCTAAGCAAAATTAATCAAGTCAAAAAAATTCAAATTGGGGCCTGCAAGGTGGCGCTAGAGGTAAGGTGTGTGCCTTGCAAGCGCTACCCAAGGAAAGACCGCGATCCAATCCCCTGGTATCCCATATGGTCCCCCCAAGCCAGGTGCAATTTCTGAGTGCTTAGCCAGGTGTAACCCCTGAGCATCAAATGGGTGTGGCCTGAAAAACCAAAAAAAATTTTTTTAATTACTTTTTTATACATGGACAATAAATAACAAAACTTGGGCCCGAGTAATAGTAATGTTCATGGTTCTTGCCTTACATGTGACCAACCTTGGTTTAATTTAAGGAACATATTCGGTTCCCCCACCTACTTCCTGGATTTAAACCCTGATCAAAGAGTCACAAAAATGTCCTGACCACAGCTGGATAGGTTGCAGGAAAAACAAATACAGCAATAATAAATGAATAGCCAAATCATCTTTCAAATGACAACAAAAAATCAAAAGGCTCTATAAAAAAATATGATGGTTAGCCAAAGGGAAGTGGAAAAAAAAGGGATGGAGGAGCTTATTCTGGTCACGAAAATGGAGGCAAATACTGGTAGAGGCACAGGGACATACTGCATATATCCAGTTATCAAATTATACTCATAGTGTATAGACAGTATTATTAAATTATACATCATATCCCATAAAACATAATGGTTATTATAACCTGTTATATGACAACATTTAACTATATAATGTATAATTTTACACAAATTTTCTATTTGAATCACTTGAACTATATGAAATCTTACAAATTAATGATTCCAAGGAAACCAGTTAAGTTTAAGTTTTTATAGTATGGTAAAAGATAGAGGAATGTTCGTGTGCATTAGCAATATATCAGATAGAAAAACTAATAACATCCATAGATAGCTGCAAAGTTGAACCACTGAAATACAAAACTAAAGAATGAAATAATAGTAAAATGAGCCACAGAAAGGAAATACACAGATTTTTAGAGACAATCATATCGTAACTTGTGATTCATGTTCAAAATAGACAGCAGGAGGAAGGGGAGTCTCATGCCACATGTGGCTGTAATAGTCATTACACTTTACCTGGAACTACACTTGTAAGAAAAAAAGGGAAAAACTGTTTAGAAGATGCCTTCCCAGTTTACTTAATATGCAGTAAAATAAGTTCAATATAATAATGTAAATAAGCAAGCAAATCTGTGTGGAAAACTGGCACATCTCAGGAGAGATGCTGACCAGGACGAAATCCTTGACTGCCTCAGTGACTCAGACCTAAGACACCACACAAAGGGTTCTATGTTGAGAAAGGAAAATGCAGGTGATTCAATTTTCGAAGGTTGATTTTTACCACCAGAGTCCTGAGGAGAAAGAAAGAGCAAGGAGAGTCGCTGATCACTTCTGGCAGCCTGGGCAGTAGCCTTGCATGTGTTCCTCCAGGTTCCTCCCCATCGCCCTATAGGGCAGTGTTTTTCAACCTTTTTGTGCAAAGGCACACTTTTTTCATGAAAAAAAAAAATCGCCATTAGAAAATGTTAGGGACCCGCGAGGTGGCGCTAGAGGTAAGGTGTCTGCCTTGCAAGCGCTAGCCAAGGAAAGGACCACAGTTCTATCCCCCGGTGTCCCATATGGTCCCCCCAAGCCAGGGGCAATTTCTGAGCGCATAGCCAGGAGTAACCCCTGAGTATCTAACGGGTGTGGCCCGAAAACCAAAAAAAAAAAAAAAAAAAGTTAAAAATATTTTTTTAACTCTGTGCCTATATTGACTAGATATTAAGTAATTGTCTTGAATAGGAATGAAATAAACACAAAGAAATTATTTTATAATGACTTTATTATGAAACATTCGAATGATTGGTCTATTTGTGAGCCGAAGCCGTTTGTTACGTTTGTTACGGGTGAAATTGGAATTTTGACCACGGCACACCAGACAATATCTTAAGGCACAGTGGTCCAAAAACGCTGCTATTTGGGCCCCTGAGTCACCCAGAAGTCATCCCAGAGCAGAGCCAGGAGTAAGCCTGACAGCCAGAGTCTGCCCCACCCGAAACAAAGGTGGTTCCGTGGTCTCATTTACATCCGGTTGATCCCTCTTTCCCTCTCCCGTGCTCTCTCTCTCCCTTTCTCCCTCTCTTTTCCCTCTCCCCCTTTCGCCCCCCTCGGACACACACACTCGCCCCTCAGTGCTCACCTCTCCTGTGCACGATGAAGCTATCTAAGACCCCATAGTTGTGTCTGCAGTACGTGTCCACCGCGGCCCTGTTATCCTCCAGGATGTCCTTCTGTGAGTTCCAGGACTCGGCTTCCGGCCGCCCCAGCTCGGTCACCGCCCGGAACTCGCCCACGTCGCTGTCGAAGCGCGCGAGCTCGGCTCCGTTATAGAAGTATCTCTGCAGGAACCGCACCCGCTCCGTCCCGTTGGAGAAGTGACACTCAGACTTCGCCATTTCCAAGAAATGCGCTGCGGGGACAGGAAGGCGGTGAGGGCGGGACGGACGCGGCGGGCAGAGGCGCCAAGAAGAGCCCAGAGCCCCAACAAAGGCTCAGCCCTGACTGAAGCACAAACCCCCCCCCCAACACACACACACTCCACGATGGATTCGGGGTTCAGCTGCGCAGGGAGGCCCAGGGAAAGGGGCGGTTTTCAGAGCTGCTTCTGGGACGGGCTCTGCCTCCTGCTGGCCCCCTCCTGGAACACTGGGCTTGGGAGGGGCGGGGGGGGGGGGGGTAGGAAGCACTCCCTGTTCTCCTCTCACCCACCACTGGGCCCCCACTGGGGACTCTGAGGATTATCTCAAAAGAATCCCAGTCCAGGTGCCAGAGCTCTAGCATAGCCATAGGGCTTTTGCCTTGCACTGCAAAGGACCCGGAAGGACCTGAGTTTGATTCCCGACATCCCATATGATACTCGAGCCTGCCATGAGCGAGTTCTGAGCACAGAGGCAGGAGTAACCCCTGAGCGCGCTGCTGTGACTCAAAACCAAAACCAAAACAAAGCAAACAAACAAACAAAAAAATTCCGGGGACCAGCGCAGTGGCGCTAGAGTAAGGAGTCTGTGTGCCTTGCAAGCGCTAGCCTAGGACTGACCGCGTTTCGATCCCCTGGCGTCCCATATGGTCCCCCCAAGCCAGGGTCAATTTCTGAGCGCTTAGCCAGGAGTAACCCCTGAGCGTCACCGGGTGTGCCCCCCCCCCCCGAAAAAAAATCCCAATCCAGCCTGAAGTGGTGAACAAAAGCCAAACTCACCAGCACTTACACAGGACTAAGAATAAGACTGAGGGTTTTGGGTACAGAGAATGACATGATGATTTAAGTCAGTGTTTTTCAACCTTTTTTTGTGCAAAGGCACACTTTTTTTATTAAAAAAAATCACGAGGCACACCACCATTAGAAAATGTTAAAAAAAAATTTAACTCTGTGCCTATATTGCTATATATAAAGCAATTCTCTTGAGTAGAAATCAAATAAACACAAAGAAATCATTTTATGATTACTTTGTTATGAAATAATATTAATAATTTAGTGATGGATCTATTTGTGAGCCAAAGCCGCATGTTACAAATGAAACTGAAATTTTTCCCATGGCACACAAGACAAAATATCTCATGGCACACTAGTGTGCCATGGCACAGTGGTTGAAAAACGCTGTGGAACCAGATATTGTTCCTCTAGAAGAAGCATGGAAGATACCTGAGTTCCTATGGATCAGTCACTTACACTTGTGTAGTTTCAAAATATACAATATGTGCAACAGTTATGCTATATGACATACTTATTCTCAAAGGTATTTATATTTTGTATTTATATTTAGTTTTAGCTGACAGCATTTCAAAATAAGTTATATCGCGTAAAAAAGTCAGACAAATAAATGGGACCAGGCGATGAATCTGGGGGAAATCATAGAATCAGAACTAGAGAAATAGGATGAATGCTGGGTACAATCCACAGCACCCCATATGTTTCCCTGAACTGTACCAGTAGCTATTTCTTACTGCAGAACCAAGAATAAGCCCTAAACACCACTAGGGATACATGCTCGAAAATGGAATCTAGAATCACTGCAGAGATTGGAGACAAAATTCTGAAAAGTGTTTGTCTCGGTGATGCTTTTGAGACCTAAAAACAAATTTTTATACATATATAATATATACATATATAAAGTGAAGTTCTTAAACATTCATTAACTGAATGGATTGATTTGGTTGGATCTTTGCAAGAAAAGAATTAGTGGATCCTTGGGGGAAGGGAGTGAGTGTCGAAATGCCCCCCAGTTGTTACAAGAAAAACTGTTACAGACATTACCCAGGTGGAGGGTGGAGGATAGAATGCTATCCCCTTGGTTCCTACACTGAATGCCATTTGAGAACTCCAGAAGGAAGCTGCTAAGAACTATGCTGCAAAGTTAACCATAGTAATAAGATTAAAATTGTGTCTTGAGAAAAATATATCACTGGAAAAAATAACTTGGCAAGGCCAGAAAGATAATTAAGCCAGTAGTATACTCCTGAATCTGAATCTTATCAAAGGTTTTATTGAAGCAAACCAAGTTTAATGACAAAGAGTGGATCCATAAGCTGTGATATAGATACACAATAAAAAATTCTGCAGCTATATAAAAATAGAATCTAGCGGTTCATGGTGATATGGATGGAACTGGAGGATACTGTGATAGGGGAAATAAATCAGAGGGAGAAGGACTGCTACTGGTTCATCTCACTCACTTGTGGTACAGAAAGAGAAAATAAAAAAAATAAAAAACGAAATTGGGTCAAGCAGTAGCACAGCAGTAGGATGTTTGTCTTACAGGTAGCTGACCCAGGATGGATGCAGATTCAATTCCTGGCATCCCATATGGTCTCAGAGCCAGGAGTGATTTCTGAGTACAGAGCCAGAAGTAACCCCTGAGCATCACTGGGTGTGGCAAGGAAAAAACATAACAAAACAAAAACAAATTAAGGAATAGACTGTATTGAGTGAAGTAAACCCTGGTTTTGGATTACAATACTCATCTGTGGGGAGATGAGAATGAACATGCTGAGAGTAGGTAAGATAGAGACAGTCTCCAGTACTTTGATGGCAGTTGAGTTCAGGAAATTTGTACATAAATGCCATAACTGTTAACACTATTGGGATATAATTTTTAAATTATAAAGCAAAGAGGACAAAGGTATAAAAGGTTTTTGTGGATTATAACCACAAAATATTATAACCACAAAATTATCTGTGATAATGTTTTGGTTTTGGTTTTCATGTGACACTTGGTGGTATTAGGGCTTACTCCTAGAACTGTTTTGAGAGATGACTTCTGACTCTGTGCTTAGGAATGTTCCTCATATGGCTCAGAGGACCACATGCACTGCCAGAAATCTAACCAGGGTTGGCTGTATGCATACTCTTTCTCCCCCTACTATGGCTCTAACCCTGTAGACTCACTCAAAACACTGTGGAAAAGAACTGGATAAAGCCAAGATACAGTAGTATGAAAGTTTTGTGTTTTATACTTTTATTTTATATTCTTATTTATTGACTTTGGAACTAGACCTTATAGGGCTCAAGGCATACTCCCAGTTTTGTGCTCAAAGACCACTACTACTGAGGCTTAGGGACCACTGTGGTGCTGGTGTTTGGACCCAGGTCAGTCATGTGCTGTTGAACTATCTCTCTAGTCAGTTATTTTATTTTTTTTTAATGGGCTCAATAGTCACTTTGTATCAGTGACTGGAGTTCATTATAGATAAACTGGACTGAGAAAAAAAAATGTTATTGCTAATGTACAATTGCTCCACCAATTATACTCCTAACATTCTTGTTAAAAGTACTTTTGTTTGTTAATTTCTGTCGAACTCCTAAATTTTTCTTCCATGAGGAGTAGATGTCAAGGGTCTTTAGACTATTCTTCTACCATTTTATTGGGGCCTATAAATCCACTTTTCTAAAGACATTTGCTAGTGCTTATTAAAAGGAAATCAATCCTAAATATTTGTCACAGGCAATTAGCTATGATTATGTTCACAAATAAATTAAAAGCACTTTTAAATCTGGTATGTTATATTCTTTTCTTTTCTGGGGGACAGATACATTCTTTCTCTCTGTGCTGGTTTGAAAATTTATTCACATGTAAGGAAAAAAGTTAAGTTTAAGAAAGAGAAAAAGCTTAATAAGTTGTATTTCATTCCATGAATAATTTTTATATTATTGTGAATCCTTGAAAATGTTACTGTTTTCTACAATAAGGATTATTTAGTTGGTGAAATAATAGGAAATAACTTCAGACAAGATAGATAGGACAGCATATAAGACATTTGCTTTGCATGCAACTGACCTGAGGTCAAGCCCCAGAACCCCAATGACCACCTGAGCCCACCAGAAGTGATTTCTGAGTGCAGAACCAGGAGTAATACCTAAACATCACTGAGTATGACAAAAAATAAAGAAGAAATAAAGAAATAGGAAAGAACAGGAAATAGAGCTAGCCAAACATGGTTGACTAATAAAAGCAGGGTGTGATGAGTATGTAATTGAAGTGCCTGACTTGTTTATTAAAGAATAGCCCTTGAGATTTAAGCAACATTCACACTATAAACTCTTCCCAAGATGTGTAATTTGAATCATATGGAATAATTGGCTTTTAACTATTTTGGCCCAGAAAATTTCAACTTCATATAACTTATACTCTGTTAGTTTAATTTCTTTTTGTGGACTCAATTGAGTGAATAGAAAGAGGTAGGAAAAACTAATAGTCTAGATATGTCGAAAATAAATTGATAAAAAAAACTTTAACCTGTCCAGGCTTTAGAAGAAAGTGCATAAATGTGTCAAAGAACACCCGAAGTGGCTCTTTTAAGAATCACACAAGTGGGGCCAGAGAGATAGCACAGTGGTGGGGCGTTTGCCTTGCATGCAGAAGGACGGTGGTTTGAATCCCGACATCCCATATGGTCCCCAGAGCCTGCCAGGGGTGATTTCTGAGCATAGAGCCAGGAGTAGCCCCTGAGCGCTACTGGGTGTGACCCCCCCCCAAAAAAAAAAAAAACAAAAGAATTACATGAAGTATGAATTATTTCTGCTGCATTCAAGGAATTAAACACTAACTTTTTAGAAAATGTCCAGTGAAAGGATACAGGGTTTCAAAATTTTAGAGTTTATGGAAAAGGAGATAATAGCACAGAGGAGTTTTCTTGGTATATCTATTCATGTTAGAAGCACCAACATCACAGATAAAATTCCAAGTATTCTAATAGAAATATTTGTTATTCTTTTTGACTTTCCACAAAATTACCAGAAACAGGCCCACTTTTTAAGCAAAATGTTGCTTAATAAATAATCATTATTTTGTTTTTGTTGTTGTTGTTTGGGGCAGACCTGGCAGCACTCAGGGATTACTCCTGGCTCTATGCTCAGAAATCGCTCCTGGCAGGCACGGGGGATCATATGGGATGCTGGGATTCGAACCACTGTCTTTCTGCATGCCAGGCAAATGCCCTACCTCCATGCTATCTCTCTGGACCCAATAAATAACTATTTTAGAATAATTAAATATGCTCTAAATATGGATTTTTTTCACAACTCTAGTTCAGATAGGCAATATTTAAATTTATTTTGCTCTAGAAAAAATTGAGGGCTAATTAGAAACTAAAGGCTGATCACTGAAGAAAATATCAACAGGGGATATGTCCTGGACACAGATAAACCTAATTCCCTTTCCCCTTCCCAATAGCTCACCCTCAAGATGTCCACTTACGTGAGGTGTCCCTGGCCAAAGCAAGGGAAGGACTCAGCAACATCAGTATCACTGCCAGAGTTGTCATCTGGGAGGCTCTGGGGAAGCTAAGCTGGACACCAAAAGAGGTCCTGGGTACAGGGATTAAGCTCACTTCACTATGACCCAGTTCCACTTACACGCCTAGATAATAATAGCCGAGTTCATTTCTTTGCTCTGTGATTGGATCAGCTCAGTCTTGAGAACCAATTAACATAGATGTCATAAGGCGTCAGCAGTTGCTGGTCAGAGATTCAATTTGCAAGTCCTCTTCTCAAACTTAGATATTTACAAATGAGATTGATTTAATTTAGTACTTAAAAGTTTAACCCAATAGCACCTGAAATCTTTTAGTTGGGCCTCTATTCTAAGGCAACTTTGTACTGTCAATAATGGCCACACATTTTGGGCTTTAGGGAAATCCTACATTTCTCTGACTTGAAGATATATATTAAATAATTTGTGGATTGAACCACTGTGAAACACACCATTACAATTATAAATTTATGTTCATCATTGTGTTTCAGTTATACAATGTCTAAAACCCTCAGCAGTGCACATTTCTCACCATCAATCATCAATGCTCCCATTTTCCCTCTTACCCTCCTCCTGCCTGCCTGCCTCTGTGACAGACTGGCAAATACTTCTCTCTCTCTCTCTTTCTCTCTCTCTCCCTCTCTCTCTTTCTCTCTCCTTCCCTTTCATTCTTTTTAGACATTGTGGTTAGAAATACTGTAACTGAAGGGGCATCGTGCATATCACTTATCTCCTTTCATCACCCCATTCTGAAGACACATCTTTTTTCACATTGTGTGTGTGTGTGTGTGTGTGTGTGTGTGTGTGTGTGTGTGTGTGTGTGTGTGTGTGCAAGAGTTGTTCAAGTTGAGGGAAAGAGATTGCAAGTTTGGAGACCTATAACATGATTTGTATTGCTTACATAACTTTCTGAAGTTGGTTTATGGAAATTACTTATTGCCTCACAGTTTAAATAGAAACGCTGATTTTTAAGGTATTTTCATATTGGAAAGCATTATGATTCTATGTTGAAGCCTGGTACTAAGGATATTATAGAATTATAGCTGTTTGTTTGTAAAGTATAATTAACATTTCATTACATGGAGAGACATTTACCTAATAAACAAACAAAAAATGAATATAGTAATTTAGCTTGAGTGATAAAACTTCATCAAATATGAGAAACCTGCTATTTTCCATTCCTCTATCCTTAATTTATAGACTTTGTCTTCACACTTCCAGGCTGGGAATGTAGCTCAGCATTAGAGCACTTGCCTTACTTATGGGAGACACTGAGTTCAATTCCTGGCACTCCAAAAAGAGAAAGAGGGAGAGTGAGAGACACAAATGTCTTCAAGATTCTTGCTAAGTACTTAAAATATATAAGCTTTATAAACATTGTAAACAAACATATACCACCAGTCTAGTTTCTAGGCAGAAATATAAGGGAGCAAACAACAAAGACCTATTTCTAGTATCCCTATTTATGCCTGTTTATGGGATGAGAACCACAAAAGTTTCATCTATTCTCATTAAACCACATAAATTTAAATAATTTATTTTGGATAAAATTAAATGATAAGAACAAATAATCTTCTACCCAAAAGCTAATAAAGTTTAAAATAAAAGCAACTCAGACTAGAATGTGGCTCAGTGATAAAGAGAATACCTCACATAAATTCCTGAGTTAAATCCTTAGCACCATCAAAAAACATTGAAAATAAAGTTAAATGTGGGGAAGAGAAATTAAACAGGGTAAATGTAAAACAAAAAGCAAATGGAGATGTTGGCACTGGGCAAGATCCTAGACTCACTCTTTTCTCGAATGAGATGTAAACCAAGCCATGAAAAAAAACATAGATACACCAGAAAGCTGGCTATCTTGGAAGGAGAGGGTGGGCCAAGTCCCAGCCATGCTAAAACCACACCTGCTGTATCCATCACTCAGAAACACAATTTTGCTGATGGCCCTACCTCACCCACTCTTCTTTGGTTCTCTTCAGGGATACCAATCTGACCAAACTTCAGGTATCTGTTTTTATTTTGATACCAGCAGGGCTTTTTGGAGCAAGTGTAGGCACCCTCCTCTCATATCTTTCTTTTATACAGGCGGGCTGGCAGATGAATACATGCCCCAAAAGTTGCAGTATCAGTAATACCGCTGGCGAATAAGGTCTTGTAGTAAAGTTGGATGTCTCCTAAAGCTTCAACTGGCTGCCTGTGGATCATTTCTTTGCTGTCACTCTGCTATCTATAGGCTGTAAGGGCTTCAGGCACCTGGCCAAACCTAGAAAGGTTTTACCATTCATCTACCACACTAGGACTCATTACTTTATAATAATAATACAACAGTCAACTATATGATGCATTATAAAAAGACATAGTAAGTCAATTAAAAAAGTAACAGAAAAAATGTGATGCATTTTCTTTAAATCAAGTAATAAAAAAATAAATGGAGAGGAAGCATTTAGCTAAGTGCAATATTGGAGAGAAAATAGGAGCTATGTGGAAAAGCTATAAAAGCTCTTACTAGAAAAACACAAACATCGAAAATATCACATGTGAATCAAAGAATAACAGTAGGATAAGGAAAAGACATGTCTATGGTGCTCTGGATTTACTGAGATTTAATTTTACTTTTTTGTTTTTGTTTTGTTTTGTTTTGGGCCACACCTGGCAATGCTTAGGAGTTATTCCTGTCAATCCTTATTCCTTATTCCTTCAGTCAATCTGATATTGGCTGTTCACCCCAACCTTGGATCCCATCTTCGAAACTGGCACCATTTTCTGCATCAACAACAAAAATTGAACTTCTATCAGGGAAGGCCCTAATGCTGCCCTGGAACCAACTTGTTCCAAGGTGGGTTCATATGACACCCTGACAACTTGAAATAAATAAAAATAATAATAAAAATAAAAATAATAAAAAATAAAAAATAATAAAAATAAATAAAAGCAATAACTTGCTTTTAGGGCTTGTTTCCTTGCCTCATCTGCCCTAACAATTAGATGAAATCAGAAAATGCTTCGTGATACCCTGACTTTCATATAGGATCTGTGCAAAATCCAAGATCTTTAATTACTGAAGCTTGACTGCAACAACTGTGATTGAGAAGATCTTTTTCTGGGATCATGAAAAAAGACTTTGGGGCTAAACAACTTAGTATGCTTGGAGCTTGTAGTTGGTATTATAACAGGATGCTTCATGGGTAGGGACACCATGTTTTGGCCAACAGTTTTTTCTTTCTATTTCCCCAAACTTTTGCTGCTCCTATACAAAAAAAAAATGCTGCCTCTGTTTTTTATCTTTTTAAATAGGGGCTTCTGTTTTTTTTTTATAGAACCTTGGTTCATAGATTACTTTGTTCTACATCATATATCTGCATTATTTTATAAAAATAAAAAGGGAGGAATAAGAATGGGAGCCAGGTGCCAAATGGCCTCAGTTGCATTGGTGGAGATTTAAAAAATGAGAGAAATAAATATTCAAGCCAAAGTCAACAACAATAGAATAAAGAGACCCAAACTATAACAATCTAAACTTAAAGCAGTCCTATTATACTGGCAGGCCAGAGGGCAAAGAATGGTGATTTAGGATGAACTCTGGAATATTGGTGGAGGGAGGTTGACACTGGATTGGCCCTGATTCATTGTACGTCTGAAATACAACTATAAAGGACTTTGGAAATCATAATGGTTTCAGTAAAATAAAATATAAAAATAATAACTCCTACTAGGCTCAGGGGACCACATGCGATGTGTGGAATCAAATCCAGGTCAGCTGCACACAAATCAAATACCCTATTCACTGTGCTATCACTCAGATACTGAGATATACTTTTTTATTTTTTTTATTTGGGGGGGGGGTTACAACAGGCAGCACTCAGAGGTTACTCCTGGTTCTGTGCTCAGAAATCACTTCTGGCAGGCTCAGGGGACCATATGGGTTGTCAGGAATCAAACTTGGATCTGTCCTGGGTTGGCCACATCCAAGGCAAATGCCCTACTGCTGTGCTATCTCTCCTAGCCCCTGATATCTAACTTTTTAAAGCACATTTTTGCAGTGACATTGTATAGGTAAAGTGAACAATGTAAAAGCAATGAAAATATCAAAACAGCATTACTGATGAATAAGAAAACTTAAGTTCACTTAACCAGATCCCCAAATAAGCATATAGCTAATGACAGCTTTTATTCATTAGATGGACTACTGACCAAATGACTAAATGTTCAGCATTCAGAAAATAATCTGTGCCTTAAAATTGAATTGTAAAATAAATAACATAAGGTGCTATCTTGGAAAAGATCCTGGACCAATTAATCCTGAGTTGCTAGTCCGCTCAACCTTCCATTTTCAGAAGAAATGCTTTTCTCTCTCTCCATGAAAGAAATTGCTGAAGTCACACAAGGAAGTAGTACTTCTGTGGAAACATTTTCCTGCCTTCATACTTCTAACCACGGTTGGAAAAATACTTTTGATATCTAGATTTCATAACTTTTTGTTGTAATGATATCAGTCATTCATGTTTGTTTAAATGTAACTAAAAACCCATATATATCATATAGATGTATCTACATATACAATATATTTAGGGCTAATCAACTCACAAATACTCTATTAAATACTGCATATGTACAAATGTACAATGCTAAGTAATTTGACATATATCACTTATATTCCACTTTAAAAAAACTTGTAAGCATAATACAGTTAATATAAAGGATGTTACAAGATCTACAGTAGACATATCTCAAAACACAGCTGATGACAGTATTTTTTCAATTAAAAAGTATTTATTATTTACGCCACTGAAATAGCCTCATAAGAACAATATACACCATGTTTATTCAAAAGGATAGGCTCCTTTCAAATATGATAACCATATGAAGCAACACTCAACACAGAAAAGAGATAACATTACATATCTGCAGGCATCAGCATTGCAAATAATATCTTACAAGTGTCTTACAGCTGGATATTTCACCATATGGTCCCCTGAGCCTGCCAGGAGCAATTTCTGAGCACAGAACCAGAAGTAACCCCTGAGCATTGATGGGTGTGACCCCCCCCCAAAAAAAAAAAAAAAAACCTAAAATGTGATGGTCTGTGGGGAGCTGAGGCCCAACAGTCTCTAGCAGTCTCTCAAGAGGCCTGAACAAGATTGCAGCCTGCCTTTACTAAGGTTATGTCATCAATAAGTGAGGCATTGTGACAAGCCAAAGGGAACACAGGCGCCAGTAACCTTGGGAGAAGCAATTTTTGTTGTCTATGTGGCCAGGTTCTAGGGGGAATTATATTAGGGGGTCACTGTTAATTATGTAGCTAGACGACTTGGGGCATCTTGGGGGGAATCGTGTGCTGTTATCTGTATAATCAAAGGCCTTGAGAAGTTGCTCAAAGTGCTTGCTCTACACTTCTCTTTGTTTGCGCCCCCCCCCCCACGCCATGTATGATATATAATGATCTGCCCCCTTTGCAATAAACAGAAGCTGGCTCTTCTTACTGGCTTCCCATTTTCTTTGTCTCTGTGTGTCTTGTGTGTCCTTTGTATGTTTTAAATTCACACTCCCTCCGAGAAATTCACCCACATTTGTGGTGTCACTGCAGGGGCAGGGACCCTACAATGGTTTTAACTGCTTTTAAGAAGACAATAGTTTACATTGAAATGTTTCTACTTAGCAACCAAAAAGAAATGCACTCTAGTTTCTTGTTTCATTGTTCAGGGTAGCGATTTCTATGTTACAGCCTATGATGTGCTGTTATCACAGCTGACATTTTCCAATTCTACTCAGAACTGACACAACAGACTACACTGAGACAACTTGGAATTCAGAGCTGTCAATAGTATTGGAGAGGGGAGAAGGTGTCTCTCTGATAAAGAAAAAGGTTCTTGGGGATGTAAGCTGACCAAACTAGATTTCATACTCAAATCACTTTTTGCAGGGTGGGGATTTGGGCAGCATCTAGAAGTAATCAGGGCTTACAACTGTCTCTGTACTCAGGGATCTCTGAGTACTCTGTACTCAGGGATCTCTCTTGTCTGTGATCAGAGTCTATATGGGCTGCAGAGTATCAAAAGCAGGTTGGCTGCAGGTTGGCTACAGTACAGAGAAAATGACCTACCCACTCTCCTATCTTTCTGGCCCCAAAAACATTTTTTAAAGGAAAAAGCAGCAATTTTGAGCTGGGTTTGGTCTTAGTTTTCATCAGAAAACAACACAATGAGACAAAACATAGGCATAACTGTTTTCAAAGTCACAAAATGATACTGCTGAATATGCTTTTTTTGGGTCTACTTTTGTGTGTTGGGGTGGGGAGGGGTTCAGTATTTAATACAAGAGAAAATATTTTCAAGAGTAAAATGATGCTGATATAGGGAAAGAGGATTTTTTTAGCATATTGCTATGATCTTCAAAAAATATAAAATGAAGTTTATAAAAAGAAACCTGGAAGACCAAGTATAAGCAGCTTGATTTCTGCTTCAGTGCCCAGCATTACTGTGATGATTTCTATTTTTTGTTGGGTTTTTTTGGGGGGGGCCACACTCGGTGATACTCAGGGGTTACTCCTGGCTATAAGCTCAGAAATAGCTCCTGGCTTGGGGGACCATATGGGATGCCAGGGGATGGAACCGCTGTCCGTCCTAGGCTAGCGCTGATAAAGCAGACACACCGCTTGCACCACCACTCCGACACCACTCTGATGATTTTTAGCAGAAACGGAAGAAATTTACTGGGTCTCATGTGTTTTCAGTAACAGCCAGTGTAACTTGTAACTACTGTCTCTACTTCTTTGAGAGATACCTCTCCCAATATTTGTGATTTAGGTCCAAAAAGTTACCTAATTTGGCTATTTCCTTGAGGTACTGAGTTAGTTTTAGGATCTCTTTGTCTTTGTCTCAATTCAGGTGTGTTTTCATGAAAGGCCTTATCTGGAGTTCATTCTGGGGGCTCATTAGAAAATTTCTGCCTATGTCATCAAACATAATGGTGGGTTTTTTTGGGGGGGGCTGTAAAACTTGGAAAACATTCCCCAAATAAACCAAGAGGCTTCACGTCTATTAATCCTCTCCATGGAGTATGAGCTGATATAATAGCAGTACTATCCAACATGAAGGTAATTTTATAATGTGCATTCAGGCTCACTCTCAGCTCTTTCATGTTATCTTCAATCCACTTCATATTTGTTGCAGACCAAATAACAATGACATATTCCTCATAGGATGATGTTAGCTTTTCATGAAGATGAGGAAGCATTGACTCTACATCAGTCTCCACGCAAGACCTGTAGTCAAACAACATTGAGTCAACATCTGGTACCAACAGTTTTTTTCCCTTCCCTAGGAGGGTTCGAAATTGCCACTTTGTACTTTCACACAGCAAGAAATTTTCATTAGGTGTTCTTCCCTGTTTTCTACTGCAATTATTTCATCTTCAATATCAAAGTCTTTGACATCATCATCATGGGAGGTGGGGGAAATACCTAAGACATCTTCTAAGCTCTCCTCACGAGTTCCCAACATCATGATTTTAGTATTTGGTTTCGGTTTGAGAGCTCCAAGTTCTCTACAGGATGGTCTTTAACTTTGAGTCCAAGTAACTTCTGATGCTCTGGAAGCACTCCAGTTAGAGTGTTGAAAAACTGCTTGAGATCCAGCACACTGTCGTCTTCGGAAAGCGTGGTCACAGAATATCCCTGCCCACCTCACTTCACAATGATAGGGAGAGCTATCCTTGAAGCATGGGACAAGGGGAACGCCTGAACCGGCAGCTGTGGGCACAGGAAGAGACCTTACCGGAACCCAAGCGACCAGAAGTGGAAGGCGGGCTAATGACAGTGATTTTTAAATGAAACAAAATGGTTAAAACTAAGGACAAGTATGATTTACAACAAAAAGGAAGCATTTGTTTATATGTGAGTTCTAGAGGAAGTGAGACTTAAAACAAAGAGGAAGATAGTATATTTCAAGTTGGTTAGGGACAAACTGGGAACAGAACTACAGTAAAGTGTGTGTGTGTGTGTGTGTGTGTGTGTGTGTGTGTGTGTGTGTGTGCGCACGCGCGCGCGCGCGTGCCCGCGTGGATGCATTCGTGCTTGTGTTAAAGAGGTATAAAGGAATACTTGATAGAATAAGAATATTCACTTGATAGAAATAGAAATTCTTTATTAAATTATATATTAAATTATATGAATGCTATGCAGAATTAAACTATGATAGAAAGTTGCTGAAAAAATGTTTAAGTTGCATGTACTAGAATATAGGGATGAGAACAGGAAAATATTTACTAGGAAAACTTTAAGCAATCCAAAATTAGCTAGGAGGGATTGAACATTGAGATTAATGCAATGACAAAAAAGAATAGGAATTCCATACAATTTTTTTTTATTTCCAGGCATGCGTTTGATGAATTATAGAGAATGTGGGGTCTTTCAGAATAAATATATTGGAGGTAACATGCAAGATCCTCATACAGTTCTAGGTATTATTTCTTTCCCTCTGGTGTGACTCTTTGGGGGAGGAGGAAAAAGAGAACATGAAAAGGAGTAGGAAAGGAAAGTGAGAGAGAAAGAGCTTTACTGGAAATCCCCACTCTTTCTGAGATCACTTTTTTTTTCTTTTACCAATGGAAATAAAGAGAGAAACAGCATCACTTATCTCCAGCAGATACATATGACCAGAAGATCTTATTTAAGTTCTAAGACAAAACTAGAAGAGTACAGGATGACTAAAGTAGATTCTGATAAGAAACTGAAAATATTCTTAAGGAATGAATCCTGAGATGGGAAGGCTGTTAGAAAAAATATTTTGAAGTAAAACAAAATATGGAATGAAAGTTGGAGAGTCAGACACTTATAATTAAAGAGAGGTGGAGTCTAAATTTTTGTACTATGTGATAAGTCCCTATAATTAAAAATATACAAATTAAAAACTATGATCCTGACATCTTCCTGCTATTTCTGTCATAGAACTTATCGAAACTGTAAGAGATATATTTTATACCAGTGCTAATTGTATTTCGTAAAGACAAATAAAAGGAAAATCACATGTGAAATATCACTTATTTTCTACCAGCTCTTGTTATGTACTTCCAGACACTTTATTTCATTTGATCTAATTACAATTTTGAAAAGACTGTATTGTATCATACTACATTTCAGTTAATTGAAGCATATCTAGAAGATTAAAAATACTGATCATGTTATTAAAAATTAGCACTTAACATATAGATTACTAATCTATTAACATAGGTTATTAGTATCTAGTTCAAAAATATAATAATGAACCTGAAGCTATAGCCCAACAGGTAGGGCATTTGCCTTGTACACTGCTAACCCTTGTAACCCCTGAGCGCTGCCGAGTATGGCCCCAAAACCAAAAAAAAAAAAAAGTAATAATTTACATCTTAACACTTTTAGAACATGTTATGAATATAGAAAACATATGAAGCATTCATTTACAACTCAATTATTGTATTTCAAATATTAATGGAACTAATGTACAAATCAATAAAAGATTAGTCTAATACCCTCTCAGCATATACTGTGCCTTTTCCCATTTACACCTGTCTACATTCCACCAAGAAAACTCACAATCAGGATTTCCAAGCTTTATTTCCCTGCTTCTCAATGTATTTCACAATCTAATAATACTTATAAGTATACTTGTAGCATTATATAAATGAACTCATTACATATATTCTCCTTTATTATGTAATTGTTTTCATTGAACAGCTAGGAAAGAATAGTCTTTTCAATAAATACTTTTGAGTCGATTGGTTAGCCTCACTAGAAAAAGTTATTATAATTTAACAGCTAACCCACATTGCATACAAAATTAATTCCAGTATAATTATAAAGGTTGCTATAAAAGGCAATGTATTTTTAAAAGAAAAAGCTTAAATGATATTAGAGAAACTCTTCGTGCTCTAGAAGAAGAAGAATGTTCTCAAATTATTACCTTAGAATGGTTTTAAAGTAAAAAAAAAATAAAAAGAATACAAATGTAGCATTGCAGTGAAATGGGGTGTTGGTAATCGCTGGAGCCATAGAGCTATAGATTAGGGATGGACTATACTGGTGAAGATAGGAAAGTCTGGAATTGCTGAATGTTTTGTGTATCTACAAACTTGTCTATTAAATGTATAGGGGAAGTAAAAATAGAGTTTTTTAAAACTGATTTTTTTTTTCATTTTAGGAGTTGCATTAAAGTCAGTCCTGAAACCCTACTTCCCTTCTCTCTCCTTAGATTCTTTCTTTAAGAAAGAAGCAAGGTCAGTTTGCTTAAGGGAAACACTTTGTAAACATTCTCATTTGTGTCCACTAACTAGTACCATTTCAATAATGCTATTGGTTAAATAATCTTGATAAAGTGGTGTGGGGAGTAGTTGAGTTAAGTGGTGAGAGGAAAGTCTAATACCCGAAGTCTATGAAAACAAAGGTGATATGAGTGCGTTGATGGCACTTTGTTTTCAAGCATGATTTGGTTGGGTGTAGAGTGTTATAGTCAGGATTCTTACTCCTTTTTAGGTATCATTGGAAAGTCCTTGACAGTATTAAATGGTAGTGAAGACTATTATGATGTCAGTATCTCATTGCCCATACAAAATTAATCTTTGTGCTATGGAAAAGATGAAAGGGAGAGAAACAGTGAATACCTTTACTTCATCTGCTGTTTGTCTTTAAAAAGTACAGGGACAATGATGGAAAATGAAACCAAAGTTCTAAGGCATTTTTATTATCTCATTTAACATTTGTAACCATCCTGAAGATAAGGTTTTATATTATTTTTGGAATATAGCCAGAATGTTCAATTTATTTTCTGAGTTCAGAAAGAAAAAAGTTCTTCCTGGGAAATATAAATTTAATGAAAATGGTATTTGTGCTATAACTGTACACAGCAGTAGTTAAGGTGTTGAAATTAAAAGAAAAAAATTGGCCAGTAAGCCTTATTTCCTACAAGTTCAGGACATACATAATCTATCATATGCCTCAAAAAGACCTGCAACAGATTGAGAGCAGAAATTAAAGAAAAAGTGGACAGAATTACTAAAATGTTTTATGAGTCTATAAGGAAAACATTAAAATTAAATACTGTAGTTCTCTATATATATGAGATAGCAAGACTCAGGAAAAGATAATATGTTTCAGGTTAATTATAGATTATAGAAGACAAAGATCTTGACATAATAGGCATGGACAAGAAGGAAAGAAATATGTACATATACCTATATGTAGAGAGAAATGATACTGGTGAGAGAGAAGATATTCTGTAAGGAATGGGGGGGAGGAAGATATTCATATTGGAACCACCCAAACAAGCAGAGAAATTATATGGCTGCTGTTAGAAATGGAAATGAGCCACGAAGTCATTTGGTAGTTTCAGTGTTACCAAGCAAGTGTTGGTTAGAATGAAGGGATGGGAATCACTGAGAACTAATGTTATTGGAATTGTGCTAGGAAAAACTGAGTTACATCAAAAAGAATTCCTCTTCTCTCTTAACGACGATACCTGAAGATTCAGTACTCAAAGCCAGAATCAAACTCGTCACTTAAATCAAGTTAAGTTGACTTCTTCTTTAGAAAGATGTTTCAGTCTTTTGCACTGATGCATTTTAAGAACAGCATTCCTGGAAAACCCCATCCCTTCACTAAAGTTTCTGCTCCACCATTAAAAATGGAAAATGAAGCAGAATCACTCATCCCCTGGCAAATGAATCTGCTCAGAAGATATAATCCCTGGGAGGTGAGGAGAAGGTAAAGAGGCAGAAAGATAATTATGTAATAAAAGAATGATTCACAGCTTATTTCCTTAGAAAGAGATATAACATGTGGAAAGACAAAAAATACCATATTTAAACCTAAAAAAACAAAAAACAAAAAAACGAAGAGATAGCACTGTGGCGTTTGCCTTGCAAGCAGCCAATCCAGGACCAAAGGTGGTTGGTTCGAATCCCGGTGTCCCATATGGTCCCCCGTGCCTGCCAGGAGCTATTTTTGAGCAGACAGCCAGGAGTCACCCCTGAGCAACGCCGGGTGTGGATCAAAAAAAAAAAAAAAACCTAAAAAAAAAAAATACCATATTTTATAGTTGTAAAGCAGAGTCTGAATGTATGTATTTAGTATTGGTTGAGGGAGGGGAGAATACTTGTTATTTTTCATGCATCTGTGAGAAGTGCCTATCCATTTTAGAAAGTGGTTCTGATATTCAACTCTCCCTGGTAATAAGAGATAAACACCTGTGGTGAACACAGTGGAAATTGCCTAGAAATTTAGTATCTCATTTGCTGATTGTCATAGGACAGATTGAGAAGAGTAAATAGTGTCACATTGCGTTATTATGCACTAGCAAAGATTTATTTCTAGATTATGAACTCTCAGTTGATTATCATGAATATATTTGTATTTTTTATTAAGTGATGAATCTTCAGCACCTACAAGAAGTTCCTATATTCAAGAAATATAAGGTCAAATAATTAATAAATAGCATTATGCAAAAATTCAATTTTATACAGAAAAATTATGCTTATTAGGACCCAAAGCCAGGAATCAAAAAATATTTGTTCATCTGAAAGCAGAAAAGTATTTGGAATAGAAGGTCTTCATTCTATTAAAAATATTTATTCTATTAATTTAATATATTTCAGCTTAGTATTTCTTCTTCCAATATACCTTCAATACAACATTTTACTTGATCAAAGTTACCCTGGTACTCAGTTCATGGATATATAGAGTGAGATGTAAGATAAAAAGCAGTATCTATATTTATTGCCATGAGATCATAATTCTAGTCCAATAATTTACTATCTTCAGCTGCTCTTCTTTGACCACTAAGTCACTATGTGACAGGTTAGCAGCTTGCTGGTTCCTTGAATATGATAAATGTTAGTAGACATTAAATTTTTACTTCATATCATTGAGCATTTCAGGAACTGAAAAATAATTACAAAGGAAGGAAATATTATATAACTTACTTCAACTAAAATAAAGATAACATTTTTGTTATCCCAGAAGAAAATCATTCCATATTAAGCAATATCATTTAATGAAATATTAGTCATATGATAATTTTTTCAGCTATCCCTTATAGATAAATAAGAGCATTATTTGTGTAAAAATATTATTGAGGGGCCAGAGAGATAGAAACAGGGGTTAAGAAAAACATTTAACTTGCATGTACTGTGGTGGCTGTAACCCTGGTTTGAATTCCCAGTACCACATATGCTCCCCCAAACACCACCAGGAATGCTCATAGAGCACAGAACTAAGAGTAAGCTCTGAGCACAGCTAGTGGCCAAAATAACAACAAAATACTCTTTGGGGTTTTGTTTTGTTTTGGAGCCACACCCAGCGATGCTCAAGGGTTATTCCTGGATCTGAGCTCAGAAATTTCTCCTGGCAGGCTCGGTGAACTCTGGGGTATGCCGGAACCGAACCCTGGGTTCGTCCTGGATCTGTTCTGGGTCCTCCACATGCAAGGCAAAAGTCTTACTGCTTTTTCAGCGTTCCATCTCCTACTGTTAGGAATCGGTGAGGAGAGCAACAAAATACTCTTGAGGTAAATATACTCGTTTTGATTAAGGAGCTAGAAATACACTATTAGTACTCTGTCTCACGTAGCACAGAATTATAGGAAAGAACCTTTCATCTTTAAGTAGAAAATGCAAGTCTCCAAAATTAGATTTTAAAAATGTGTTGAGTACTTAGATATGTAAAGTACATGTCTTGCATGTAGGATACCTGGAGTATATCCCTTGTATCACATATAGACACACATGCTCAACAAAAAAAATTATATTTTAAATGATCCTTAATGGGATGGTGGGCCACTTCCCCTCACACCTAACCTGGCAATTGTGGGTCTGGGAGTACCCCGGAGGCGACCAGAATCATAGCCGACTTTATAGGGAATCAAACCCGTCCCTCATGCATGCTACACATGCACCATATTTGAGATTAAATTTCACAAGAAACAAAAGAGAAAGTTCCTCAGATAAAAGAAAAACCTGGAAACCAAAATTTCAATTTACACACACACACACAAAAAAAAAAAAAAAACAGCTATGTAATTGTTAGGAAACTAAAGAAAAGCACATTTTCTCAATTATTTTAAGTAATTTAAAACAAATCTTTGTGGCCTATAAAATATATGAATATATGTAAAATAAACTGTTCAATAGCATCATAAAACAACTAGGTGGTAGCAAATATATAACTGGACTAGAACATGATGACTGGCAAAAAAAGCAATATTTATCAAAGTAATGTTATGTTTACAATATTAGTAGATGTAAGGTATTCGACAAAATTACCATCAGAAAGGAGGATAAGGCCTAGGAAAAACGTTTCTCCATATTTCTGGAATTAAGCTAGTATACTACTGAAAATGGTTCCTTTAATATGTATTGATAAACTCTAGGCCTATGTATACAAACATATAAATGCTACATTAAAAACTAGAAAGGGGGGGCAGGAAAAATAAGGAAGGGGCAAGTTTGTTTGCATTCACACTGCTGATCAGAGTTTGATTCTCAAAACTCCATATATTTCCCAGAACCCTGCCAGGGGTGACCCCTGAGCAAAAAGCCAGGAGTGAGCCCTAAGAACTTCTGGGTGTATGGTTCCAAAATAATGAAGGAGGAGGAGAAAAACAACAACAACAACAACAACAACAACTTCACTAGGGATGAAAAGTCTTTTTTTTTTTATCGGGTGTGGCCCAAAAGCCAAATAAATAAAATAAAATGATTTACTAATTTTAGCCACTGTTATAGGGGTATTTTTTTGTTTGTTTGTTTTTTGTTGTTTTTTTTCTTCTTTTTTGTATAACTTTATATCATATGCAAATATAGATAGTTTCCATTGTAATCCCTTTGATTTTCTTCTTTTGCCTAATTGCTGTTGCTAGGATTTCAAATACTATATTGAATAAGAGAGGAGAAAATGGTCATTCTTGTCTTGTGCCTTACCTCAGTGGGAATGCTTTCAGTTGTTTACTATTAATAATAACATTGACTGAAAGATTTGTAACTCACTTTACCACAATAAAAACATAAAAAAAAAAATAATGTTAACTATGGGATTTTTCTTTTTTTTTGTTTGTTTGTTTTTTTTTCTTTATATAAACACCATGATTACAAACATGATTATAGTTGTATGATTACAGTCATGTAAAGAACACCCCCCCTCACCGGTGCAACATTCCCACCACCAATTTCCCAGATCTCCCTCCTCCCCACCCCCCTACACCTGTACTCGAGACAACTACTACTTCCCTCATTCATTCACATTGTTATGATAGTTTTCAGTGTAGTCATCTCTGCAATTGCACTCATCACTCTATGTGATGAGCTGCATGTCCTGAGCTGCACCTACCAGCCCTCACCTCTCCTGTCTCTGAAATACTGTTAAAAATGTCCTTCATTTTTCTTAAAGCCCATAGATGAGTGAAACCATTCTGCGTCTTTCTCTCTCCCTCTGACTTACTTCACTCAGCATAATAGATTCCATGTACATCCATGTATAGGAAAATTTCATGACTTCATCTCTCCTGATGGCTGCATAGTATTCCATTGTGTATATGTACCACAGTTTCTTCAGCCACTCATCTGTTGAAGGGCATCTTGGTTGTTTCCAGAGTCTGGCTATTGTAAATAGCGCTGCAATGAATATAGGAGTAAGGAAGGGATTTTTGTATTGTATTTTTGTGTTCCTTGGGTATATTCCTAGGAGTGGTATAGCTGGATCATATGGAAGCTCAATTTCCAGTTTGTGAAGGAATCTCCATATTGCTTTCCATAGAGGTTGTACTAGACGGCATTCCCACCAGCAGTGAAAAAGAGTTCCTTTCTCTCCACATCCTCGCCAGCACTGCTTGTTTTCCTTTTTTGTGATGTGTGCCAATCTCAGTGGCGTGAGGTGGTACCTCATAGTAGTTTTGATTTGCATCTCCCTGACGATTAGTGATGTTGAACATCTTTTCATGTGCCTTTTGACCATTTGCCTTTCTTCTTTTTCAAAGTGTCTGTTCATTTCTTCTCCCCATTTTTTGATGGGGTTAGTTGTTTTTTTCTTGTATATTTCTGTCAGTACCTTGTAAATTTTGGATATTAGTCCTTTATCTGATGAGTATTGGGTGAATAATTTCTCCCACTCAGTGGGTGGCCTTTGTATTCTGGGCACTATTTCCTTTGAGATGCAGAAGCTTCTCAGCTTAATATAGTCCCATCTGTTTATCTCTGCTTCCACTTGCTTGGAAAGTGCTGTCTCCTCCTTAAAGATGCCTTTAGTCTCAATGTCCTGGAGTGTTTCACCTACATGTTGTTCTATATACCTTATAGTTTCAGTTCTGATATCAAGGTCTCTAATCCATTTTGATTTGACCTTTGTACATGGTGTTAGCTGGGGGTCTGAGTTCGCTTTTTTGCAAGTGGCTAACCAGTTGTGCCAACACCACTTGTTGAATAGGCTTTCCCTGCTCCATTTAGGATTTCTTGCTCCCTTATCAAAAATGAGGTGGTTATATGTCTGAGGAACCTTCTCTGAGTACTCAAGCCTATTCCACTGATCTGAGGGTCTGTCTTTATTCCAATACCATGCTGTTTTTATAACTGTGGCTTTGTAATACAACTTAAAATTGGGGAAAGTAATGCCTCCCATATTCCTTTTCCCAAGGAGTGCCCTAGCTATTTGAGGTTGTTTGTTGTTCCAGATGAATTTCAGAAGTATTTGATCCACTTCTTTGAAGAATGTCATGGGTATCTTCAGAGGAATCGCGTTAAATCTGTACAATGCTTTTGAAAGTATTGCCATTTTAATGATGTTGATCCTGCCAATCCATGAGCATGGTATGTGTTTCCATTTCCGCGTGTCCTCTCTTATTTCTTGGAGCAGTGTTTTGTAGTTTTCTTTGTATAGATCCTTCACATCTTTAGTCAGGTTGACTCCAAGATATTTGAGTTTGTGTGGAACTAATGTGAATGGGATTGTTCTCTTAATGTCCATTTCTTCCCTATCATTATTAGTGTATAGGAAAGGCCATTGATTTTTTTTTTTTTTTTTGGTTTTTGGGCCACACCCGGTGATGCTCAGGGTTACTCCTGGCTGTCTGCTCAGAAATAGCTCCTGGCAGGCACGGGGGACCATATGGGACACCGGGATTTGAACCAACCACCTTTGGTCCTGGATCGGCTGCTTGCAAGGCAAACGCCGCTGTGCTATCTCTCCGGGCCCGGCCATTGATTTTTGTGTGTTAATTTTGTAGCCTACCACTTTGCTATATGAATCTATTATTTCTAGAAGCTTTTTGATAGAGTCTTTAGGGTTTTCTAAGTAGAGTATCATGTCATCTGCAAACAGTGATTGCTTGACTTCTTCCTTTTCTATCTGGATTCCCTTGATATCTTTTTCTTGCCTAATTGCTATACCAAGTACTTCCAGTACTATGTTGAATAGGAGTGGTGAGAGAGGACAGCCTTGTCTTGTACCAGAATTTAGAGGAAAGGATTTTAGTTTTTCTCCATTGAGGATAATATTTGCCACTGGCTTCTGGTAGATGGCTTTGACTATATTGAGAAAGGTTCCTTTTATTCCTATCTTGCTGAGAGTTTTCATCAAGAATGGGTGTTGATGGGGCCGGGTAGGTGGCGCTGGAGGTAAGGTGTCTGCCTTGCAAGCACTAGCCAAGGAAGGACCGCGGTTTGATCCCCCGGCGTCCCATATGGTCCCCCCCAAGCCAGGGGCGATTTCTGAGCACATAGCCAGGAGTAACCCCTGAGCGTCAAATGGGTGTGGCCCAAAAACCAAAAACCAAAAAAAAAAAAAAAAAAAAGAATGGGTATTGAACCTTATCAAATGCTTTTTCTGCGTCTATTGATATGACCATGTGATTTTTATTTTTTTTTGTTGTTTATGTTGTGTATTATATTGATAGATTTACGGATGTTAAACCATCCTTGCATTCCTGGAATGAAACCTACTTGATCAAAGTGAATGATCTTCTTGATGAGGCACTGGATCCTGTTCGCCAGGATTTTGTTGAGGATCTTTGCATCTGTGTTCATCAAGGATATTGGTCTGTAATTTTCTTTTTTGGCAGCATCTCTATCAGGTTTTGGTATTAAGGTGATGTTGGCTTCATAAAAGCTATTTGGAAGTGTTCCTGTGTTTTCTATTTCATAAAAGAGCCTGGCCAGGATTGGTAGTAGTTCCTCTTGAAAGGTTTGAAAGAATTCATTCATGAATCCATCAGGGCCTGGGCTTTTGTTTTTGGGTAAATTTTTGATTACAGATTTAATTTCCTCAATAGTGATGGGGGTATTTAGATACGCTACCTCTTCTTTATTCAACCGTGGAAGGTTATATGAGTTCAGAAATTTATCCATTTCTTCCAGGTTCTCATATTTAGTGGCATAGAGTTTCTCAAAGTATTCTCTGAATACCCTTTGAATCTCTGCAGTATCTGTAGTGATCTCCCCCTTTTCATTTCTAATACGTGTTATCAAGTTTCTCTCTCTCTTTTGCTTTGTGAGTTTTGCCAATGGTCTATCAATCTTGTTTATTTTTTAAAAGAACCAACTTCTGCTTTCATTGATCTTTCTGATTGTTTTTTGGGTTTCCACTTCGTTGATTTCTGCTCTCAGCTTTGTTATTTCCTTCTGTCTCCCTATTTTTGGGTCCTTTTGTTGAGCACTTTCTAGTTCTATTAGCTGTGTCATTAAGCTACTCAGGTAAGCTCCTTCTTCCTTCCTGATGTGTGCTTACAAAGCTATAAATTTTCCTCTCAGTACTGCTTTTGCTGTGTCCCGTAAATTCTGATAGTTTGTGTCTTTATTGTCATTTGTTTCCAGGAACCTTTTGATTTCCTCCTTGATTTCATCTCGGACCCACTGGTTATTGAGTATGAGGCTGTTTAACTTCCAGGTGTTAAATTTTTTCTTCTGTGTCCCTTTGCAGTTCACATCTAACTTCAGAGCCTTGTGGTCAGCAAAGGCAGCCTGCAAAATGTCTATCTTTTTTATTTTATGGAGGTATGTTTTATGTGCCAGCACGTGATCTATCCTGGAGAATGATCCATGTGCACTGGAAAAGAATGTGTATCCAGGTTTCTGAGGATAGAGTGCCCTATATATATCTACTAGGCCTCTTTCTTCCATTTCTCTTTTCAGGTCTAGTATATTTTTGTTGGGTTTCCATTTGGTTGACCTATCAAGTGTTGACAAGCCTGTGTTGAGGTCTTCTACAATTATTGTGTTATTATTGATATCCTTCTTCAGATTTGTCAACAATTGTATTAAATACTTTGCTGGACCCTCATTTGGTGCGTATATGTTTAGGAGAGTGATTTCTTCTTGCTGTACAAATCCCTTGATTAGTACATAATATCCATCTTTGTCCCTTACAACTTTTCTGAGTATAAAGTTTGTGTTATCTGATATTAGTATGGCCACCCCCGCTTTTTTAAGGGTGTTGTTTGCTTGAATGATTTTCCTCCAGCCTTTGATTTTGAGTCTATGTTTATTCTGACTATTCAGGTGTGTTTCTTGTAGACAGCAGAAGGTTGGCTTCAGTTTTTTGATCCATTTCGCCACTCTGTGCCTCTTAACTGGTGCATTTAGTCCATTGACATTGAGAGAAATAATTGTCATGGGATTTATTGCCATCTTTGTGTAGAAGTTTGGTGTGATTTTTGTTCTGTCTTGTTTTTAGAGTAGATCTTTCAGTTTTTCTTTTAAGGCTGGTTTTGAGTCTGCAAAGTTTTTGAGCTGTTGTTTATCTGTGAAGCCGTGTATACATCCTTCAAACCTGAAAGTGAGTTTTGCTGGGTGCAGTACTCTTGGCGAAGCATTTATTTCATTGAGTTTTGCCACTATATCCCACCACTGCCTTCTGGCCTTGAGTGTTTCTGGTGACAGGTCTGCTGTAAATTTCAAGGATGCTCCCTAGAATGTAATTTCCCTTTTCGATCTTGCTGCTTTCAGTATTCTATCTCTATCTGTGGGTTTCATCATGGTGACTAGGATGTGTCTTGGGGTGTTTCTCCTCGGGTCTTTTTTAGCTGGTACTCTTCGGGCATGCAGGATTTGGTCACATGTTTTCTTTAGCTCTGGTAGTTTCTCTGTGATGATGTTCTTGACCATTAATTCTTCCTGAAGATTTTCTTCTTGGGTCTCTGGGACTCCAATGATTCTAAAGTTGTTTCTGTTGAGCTTATCAAAGACTTCTATTTTCATCTGCTCATATTCTTTGAGTAAATTTTCCATTGTCTGATCCTTTGATTTAAGGCTTTTTTCCAATCTCTTCTGCTGTGTAAAGTTGTTATGCATCTCATCTTCTAAAGCACTAATTCTATCCTCAGCTGCTGTTAACCTGTGGGAAAGCTCATCCATTATGTTCTTCAATTCGTCTACTGAGTTTTTCAGACTTGTTATCTGATCTGATATTTCAGTTTGGAGTTTTCTGATTTCTATCTTCATATTCTCTTGATTTTTATTAGTGTTCTGATTTATACTTTCTTTGATTTCTGTTAGCAACCTCCATATTTCTTCTCTAAACTCCATTTCTGAAAGACTGCTTAGGTAGTTGGCCATTGTTGGGTCATCAGAGTTTCCATCTTCATTCTCTATGGTTGAAGTTGGTCTGCGTAGTCTCCCCATTGTCACACTTACACTTTGGGTTTTTCTACATGTTGTGGTGGTACTCATTGGCTAGGTGAAGTGCATGGCCGCGAAGCGAAGCGGAGCGGCCGAGCTCCGGCCCCCAAACACTCACCTCAGCCGAGGCAAGCCGTCAGGGGATGCCCAGGGAAGCCCCCAAATGTCTGGGATGAAAAGTCTTGATGTAAAGTGGATCTTTAGATCTAAGTAAGACAGTGATACTGAACTATCTGAAACAGTGAAATTGAGCTCCTCATGGTTAAATTTACACTGCTAATAATATCTTTATATTATATAGATATAGGCTCTTATATTATAGATCTCTTTGTAACTAGAACATTAATAGCTAAATTATCCTTTGCCAGGGTGATATTGCAATCTAGACTCTCCAGTTGATGGGAAGATTAGTAAATCATGAGGATACTGAAAACACACTTTCTTACAATGACCAAATGTTATAATGTATTTCTAGCCTTCACTTAAAAATTTAGGTATATAAAATGCACTAAAAGAAAAAATAATTACAATTTATAATTACTGGGTGATGCCACAGCACATGCTAAAAATGCAACAAATTATAAAAGAAAATATAAAAGAGGCTTAAAAAAATTTCATGGAGCCTGAGAGATAGCATGGAAGTAAGGCATTTGCCTTGCATGCAGAAGGTCGGTGGTTCAAATCCCGCATCCCATATGGTCCCCTGAGCCTGCCAGGAGAAATTTCTGAGCATAGAGACAGGAGTAACCCCTGAGCGCTGCAGGTGTGACCCAAAAACAAGCAAACAAAAAAAAAGCATTTCATATGTTATAAATTCCTTAATATTGTGTATGCAGTTATATGTGTGTGCATATAATATATGCAAATAATATACTTATGCACAATATTAAGGAGCTTATATGGATATTTAGATACATGTAATTTTTCACTCTATAAATGATGAATGAGTAATTAAAAGCATTAATTCGTAGATTTGCTTTGCAATGCATAATCTTGTTCTTAGTCTGTGTGCTGCCAAAGCGAACACAGCATAATCTTGTTCTTATACTGGAATCGCCTGTACATATTATTCTTGAATCATTAACAAGCTAAATTGATTTAGCTCAAATTACCAGAATTTACATTTAGTAAATTTAGTAAATTCTGTCATACAAAGCAAATGATGATGGAGTTATCAGGTCTGCCACTGATTGCATAAGATAAAACAAACAGGAGTTCTGGCTAATTTATCTAAGGCTCTGACAGGTCACCATTCCCAGAAAACACTTGTACCCTTACCGATGATTCAGCAGAGGACTCAGTGACTAATCTCCTGTAGGAGGCTCTAGTTGCCTTAACTCTGAGATTGGAGATGGCTCCAGTCTCTGTTCAAGCCAAACTTCTACTGATCCAGCCCCCAGTTAAATGCAGCTCTTACTGTTAAAGCCTGTCTTTCAAATATTGAGACAGTGACACTAATTCTGATTAATCCAAAGCTAAACTTCTCAATCATGTTAAACCATTTTATATTTTTCTAATTTTCATGGCTTTTCAAAAAACATTTATTATTTTAGGGATATTTTTGCAACGTATTTACTAATATCTTGGATTTAGATGCCCAGAAAGTGTTTTTTAAAATACAACATTTGATTAAAATGTGTTTTCACAGTTAGCAGTGTTAACTTGCACTCTTGATAAACTTCTAAATAGTTTACTCATATCTCTTATATTCTTCAGATTTTCTGTTGTTTTTTTTGTTTAGGTTTGGTTTTGGAATTTTTGGTGGGGGGGGCAGACCTGGCAGCACTCAAAAGTTACTCCTGGCTCTGCCTCAAAAATTACTTCTGGGGGCCGGAGAGATAGCATGGAGGTAAGGCGTTTGCCTTTCATGCAGGAGGTCATAGGTTCGAATTCCGGCGTCCCATATGGTCCCCCGTGCCTGCCAGGAGCAATTTCTTAGCGTGGAGCCAGAAATAACTCCTGAGCACTGCCGGGTGTGACCCAAAAACCACAAAAAAAAATTACTTCTGAAAAAAATTACTTCTGGTAAGCTCAGGGAACCATCTGGGCTGTCAGAGATTGAATCAGTGTCAGCCACATGGAACACATATGTCTTACCCACTGTGCTATCATTCTGGCCCTGTTATTCATTTTTTTGTGGCTTATTGGGGAAGTGTCAAAAATATTATATTTCTCTCTAAAATTTACCTGGAAGTACCTCCAAAAATGCACCACAGCTGATGTCCATAAGTCTGAAGAGAGGAAGTGGTTATTGAACCAGGGTTATGGTTTAAAACAAAGAAAAATGGCATAAATCTTTGTATAAGTCAAGTTTCCATGAAACCATGCTATTTCTTGAAGTACCTAATTTTCCAGCAAATCAGGAGAAAGAGTAAAGTCACTGTCACTTGTCTCTGGCAGACACAGTCATCAAATAGTTCCCAGTTATGGTTTAGGTGGGGATAGGACAAATGAATTTTGGTTTAGTGAAATTTGTGTAAGAAACATCTATATAAGGAGGACTGTGTACAATTTCTAAGTTTACCTGCCCCAGCCATCTATCCTGTGGCAAGGATATTCTCTGCCACAGTATGTCCATATGTCTGTTTTCTTTCCTGGAAGCCTTTATAGTAATCCTGGGACCAGGACCACAAAGTTTTCCATCTCAATTGAACTACAAACATTTAGTCCTTTCAATTTCTCATTTTCTTCTAATGTGTTATCTTTTTAAAGCCCCCACCTCAAGAAACTGAATAACCACATTGGACCACATAACAATAAAGATATGAACATTCTCTCAGTTTGATGAGCCTTAAATTATATACCTGCAAACCCCAGAGTACCCCAATGAGCAGACAGTAAAGACCACAACTTAGATGCCTGATCTCCACAGATAGAAACTTTTAGAATAAAAAGATTCATCTGTAGTTAAAGTATAGCAATTTCTGTGTTGGAAATTCTGGGACTGGATACAAGGATGACTTTGATCCTGGTTATCATGGGATTTTGATTCTGCTCTAAATACAGAATATTGATTTTGGTGTTCAATGAAGGTATAAAATTTTGTTAGCCTCAAATTGTTTGAATATGTCAAAATCCTTAAGCTTGATCAGATAAAATTTCCCATTCTTTATCTTCTCATGCCTCTGATTCCAAGAACTGAACAATACCCTGTGTACCACCAGAAGTAACCCTTGAGCATAGTACTGGGAGTAGGCCTGAACAGATTGATGTAGTCAAAAATCAAATAAACAAAAGATCAATATATATCAAAAGTTCATACATAGTGAAAATTTTAATTGTAACTGTCAACCATTATTATCATTATGCTCAATGAGTCTGGCAATCTGACTGACTGATAGATTCACTGAATCTAAGGAGAAAGTCCTAGTGTTGAAAGTCAAAATAATGGCCAAAGAGATAGTAGAGGGATTTAGGTACTCATTTTGCATGTCACTGGCCTTGGTTTGATTCCCCAGTACCACATATGGTCCCCTGATCACTTCCAGGGGAAGAGTGAAGTCACTGTCACTTGTCTCTGGCAGATACAGTCATCAAGCAGTTCCAATTTATGCTTTAGGTGAGGATAGAATGCTCTTTTCACATACCTTGCTTCCTCTACATTTTCACCTAACCTAATAAAACAGAATTTTTATTCTATTTAAATTCTTATGAAATATAGTCTTATATTTCTATACTATATAGAAATATATATTTATAGAAATATATATTTATAAATATATAAAGTAAATATATAAAAATATATAAATTATATGAATAAATATAATAAATGTATATGTAAATATAAATAAATATTTACAAATATATAAATGCTTAGCACAGAGTTGGGAGTAGCGCTTGAGCACCACTAGGTGTGGTCCTAAAACAAACAAAAAAAGCCAAAATATGGGCCAGAGAGATAGCATAAATAATGCTATAGCTGGCACATGCCTTGCATATAGAAAGCTTCAGTTCAATCTTCAGCACTACATGATTCCCAAGTAATTAACTGAAAGTGATCCTGAAGAGCCACTGGGTGTTTCCAAAAAACAAAAAACAAAACAAGGCCAGAGAGATAGTACAGAGATTAAGTCACTTACTTTGCATGTGGTCCACATAGATTCAATCCCTGACACTACATATGATCCCCTCAGCCCTGCCAAAAGTAATCCTGAGCATAAAACCAGGAGTGAGCCCTGAATCACTACCAAGTGTGGCCCAGAACCCACCCCAATCAAAATAATCATGTTTTCCCCATGAGAGTACCATGCCCTCTCATAGGACAAGCACAGCCTGACATGCTCCTTCTCTAAAATAGGAGGAAATACTTTTAAAGCTGGTTTTTGTTATTAATTGTAGACTCATTGATTCTATACAACAGTCTATATTTCATATGCATTTTAAAAGAATAAAAATTCTGATTTATTAGGTTAGGTGAGAGTGGAGAGGAAGCAAGGTATGGGAAAAGAGCATTCTATATTCTGGACTTTGCCAATGCCCCAACCAATTCCAAAAAAACAATCAACTCTCAGGCATCTGGGAAAGAGCTTTATCCATTTCTTCCCCCAAACTGAAATCTGTTTCAACATTTACAAATCTCAGAACTTATTTGTAGATTCTGAAAGAACAGAGGTCAGATTCATATGAGCATGTCACAAGTTTAGAATTGATGTGGTAGGATTAGTTGTAACTGTAATAACAACTTTATCTGTGAGGAAAAAACTATATTGTGAAAAATGTTGTAACCATGGTGTTTAAATTTTTTTAACTTTTTCTTCTTCACAATTTCACTTTTTTCAAAAGTTCCATTTCTTTTATATCTTACTGAGTTTTCCCTAACTGAAGGTGCTTTATTTCAGCATCTAACATTCTGGCCTTAAAAGCTGAATCCAAGAAACAGGTTCAGGATACCAGACAACAGAAACAAACACACATACACACACACACACACACACACACACACACACACACACACACACACACTCTCACACACACACACACACATTCACATACACATATCCAGAGTGGCTTTGTAACCCTACTTTTTGACTTCAGCTCTCATGCCTCAATGTCTACACAGAGGATATAAACTAACCTAGAATGTATTAACAAAGAGCATTTGCAGAAGTTTATTGCTTTTTTTTTCTTTTTTCTGCCTTTACTGAATCGGCTGCTGCAAGGCAAATGCCCTATCACTGTGCTGTCTCTCCAGTACTAATGTCCTGTAAATTTTATAACAATCTTCTTTTATTTCCTACTCTGATTTTATATTATACTATGATTGAGGGAGCCTGAAGAATATAAATAATATTTATGCAGTTGACCTTTTTCTTAAAATACATTGTCCATTAAATTTCATTTATTGATCATTGCTAGTCTAGCATCACTATTAACACTGCTTTTTAATGTTTTTGCATTTGTCTGATAAATCTTGTCCATATATTCATTTGGCCTTTCTTTACATTGTGTATATGTATTTTACATCTTTATTTAAGAATTATGATTACAAACATGTTTGCAGTGAAGCCTCATTCATAGAAAAAACACCCCCTTCACCAGTGCAGATTCCCATCACCAATGTATCCCTTCTCCCTCTTCTCTCATCTTCTGCCTGTATTCAAGACAAGCATTCTACTTCTCTCACTCATCAACATTGTTATGATAGTTCTTAGTGTAGATATTTCTCTAACTGCATTCACCACTCTTTGTGGTGAGCTTCAGATCGTGAGCCAGTCTTTCGGCCCTCATCTCTATTGTCTCTGGGCATTATTATAATAATATCTTTTTTCTTTTCTTCTCTTTTTTTCCCCCATTTTTTTCCAGGATCTCAAGTTTTGTGGCATAGAGTCTCTCAAAGTAGTCTCTGATCACTACCTGGATCTCTGTATTATCTGTAGTGATCTCCCCTTTTCATTTCCAATCCAGTTTATAACACTTCTCTCTCTCCTCCTCCTTGTGAGTTTTGCTAGTGGTTATCAATTTTGTATATTTCTTCAAAGAACCAACTTTTGCTTTCTTTGGTCTTTGAGAGTGTCTTTTAGATTTCCACTTCATTAATCTCTGCTTCAAGCTTTATGTCCTTCTGTCTACCCATTTTGGTTTCATTTTGGTTGATCATTTTCCAATTTTATAAACTGTGTCATTAAGCTACTCATGCAGGCCCCTTCTTCCTTACTGATGTGTGCCTTCAACTCTAATTTTAAATTTGTGTTTGTTCTGACTATTCAGATGTATTTACTATAGGCAGCATAATTTTGTTTTTTATATCTTTATTTAAACACCTTGATTACAAATATGATTGTAGTTGGGTTTCAGTCATGTAAAGAACACCCCCTTCACCAGTGCAACATTCCCGTCACCAATGTCCCAAATCTCCCTCCTCCCCACCCCACCCACGCCTGTATTCTAGATAGGCTTTCCACTTCCCTCATTCAATCACATTGTTAGGATAGTTTTCAGTGTAGTTATTTCTCTAACTGCACTCATCACTCTTTGTGGTGGGCTTCATGTCGTGAGCTCAACCTTCCAGCTCTCCTCTCTTTTGTCTCTGAGAATTATTGAAAAATGTCTTATTTTTCTTAAAACCCATAGATAAGTGAGACTATTCTGCATCTATCTCTTGCCCCCCTGACTTATTTCACTCAGAATAATAGATTCTATGTACATCCATGTATAGAAAAATTTTATGACTTCATCTCTCCTGATGGCTGCATAGTATTCCATTGTGTATATGTACCACACTTTCTTTAGCCACTCATTCGTTGAAGGGCATCTTGGTTGTTTCCAGGGTCTGTCTATTGTAAATAGTGAGGCAGCATAATTTTGGATTCAGTTTTTGATTCATTTTGCCACTCTGTGTCTCTTAACTGGTGCATTGGGCCCAGTGGTGTTGAGAGAGATAATTGCCATGGGATTTAGAGCCATCTTTGTATATAAGTTTGGTGTGTTGTCAGGCCTGTCTTGTTTTAAAGTAGACATTTAAGTTTGTCTTTTAAGACTGGTTTTGAGTCTATAAAGTTTCTGCATTGCTTTTTAACTGTAATACTATGTGTACTTCCTTCAAACCTGAAAGTGAGTCTGGCTGGGTGCAGTATTTTAGGCAAAGCACTCATTTCATTGAGTTTTGTCACTATGTCACACCACTGCCTTATTCCCTTGAGGGTTTCTTTTGACAGTTCTTCTGTAAATCTTAAAAATATTCCTTTGAAGCAAGAAATCCTAAATGGAGCAAGGAAAGCCTCAACAACAAGTGGTCTTGGCATAATTGGTTAGCCACTTGCAAAAAAGCGAACTCAGACCCCCAGCTAACACCATGTACAAAGGTCAAATCCAAATGGATTAAAGACCTTGATATCAGATCTAAAACTATACGGTATATGGAACTACATGTAGGTAAAACACTCTATGACATTGAGACTAAAGATATCTTTAAGGAGGAAACAGCACTCTCCAAACAAGTGGAAGCAGAGATAAACAGATGGGACTATATTAAGCTGAGAAGCTTCTGCACCTCAAAGGAGATAGTGCCCAGAATACAAATACCAGCCACTGAGTGGAAGAAATTATTCACCCAATACCCATCAGATAAAGGACTAATGTTCAAAATATATGATATTGACAGAACTTTACAAGAAAAAAACATCTAACCCCATCAAAAAATGGGGAGAAGAAATGAGCAGACACTTTGTAAAAGAATTGCAATTGACCAAAAGGCACATGAAAAGATGCTCAATATCACTAATCATCAGGGAGATGCAAATCAAAACTACTATGAGGTACCACCTCACACCACTGAGATTGGCACACATGACAAAGAAGGAAAACAAGCAGTGCTGGTGGGGATGTGGAGAGAAAGGAACTCTTTTTCACTGCTGGTGGGAATGCCATCTAGTCCAACCTTTATGGAAAGAGATATGGAGATTCCTCCAAAAACTGAAAATTGAGCTCCCATATAATCCAGCTATACCACTCCTAGGGATATACCTGAGGAACACAAAAATACAATACAAACATCCCTTAATCACACCTATATTCATTGCAGCACTATTTACAACCAGAATGCCCTTCAACGGATGAGTGGCTAAAGAAACTGTGGTACATTACACAATGGAATACTATGCAGCCATCAGGAGAGATGAAGTCATAAAATTTTCCTATACATGGTTGTACATGGAATCTATTATGCTGAGTGAAATAAGTCATGGGGCGAGAGATAGATGCAGAATAGTCTCACTCGGGGCCGGGTGGTGGCGCAGGAGGTAAGGTGCCTGCCTTGCCTGCGCTAGCCTAGGACGGACCGCGGTTTGATCCCCCGGCGTCCCATATGGTCCCCCAAGCCAGGAGCGACTTCTGAGCGCATAGCCAGGAGTAACCCCTGAGCGTCAAATGGGTGTGGCCCAAAAAAAAAAAAAAAAGAATAGTCTCACTCATCTATGGGTTTTAAGAAAAATGAAAGACATTTTTGCAATAGTTCTGAGACAAAAGAGATGAGGGCTGGAAGGTACAGCTCATGACATGAAACTCACCACAAATGGTGATGAGTGCAGTTAGAGAAATAACTTCATTGAGAACTATCCTAACAATGTGAATGAATGAGTGAAGTAGAAAGCCTGTCTAGAGTACATGTGTGGGTGGGTGGGGAGAAGGGAAATCTGGGACATTGGTGGTGGGAATGTTGCACTGGTGAAGGGGGGGGTGTTCTCTATATGACTGAAATCATACAACTACAATCATATTTGTAATCATGGTGTATATATAAAGATAATTAAAAGTTGTTCCTTTGCATTTCTCTTTTTGATCTTTCTGCTATCAGTATTCTATTCCTATCTGTAGGATACATCATGATGACTAGGATGTATCTTGGGGTGCTTTTCTTCAGGTCTCTTTTAGTGGTATTCTTCGGGCATGCAGGATTTGGTTGCATGCAGTCTTTAGCTCTGGGAGTTTCTCTGTAATGATGTCCTTCACTGTTGATTTTTCCTGGGGATTTTTTTCCCTGAATCTCTGGGACTCCAATGATTCTTATGTTGTTTCTGTTGAGTTTATCAAAGACTTCTATTTTTATCTGTTCACATTCTTTGATGATTTTTTCCCATTGTCTGATCATTTGCTTTAAAATTTTTTTCAATCTTTTCTATGTATGGAGTTGTTCTGTATGTCATCCTCTAGCTCACTGATTCTGTTCTCAGCTACTGCCACTCTGTTGGAGAGGGTTTCCACTGAAACTTTCACCTCATATACTGAGTTTTTCAGTCCTGTTGCTTCGGCTTGGAGTTTTCTGATTTCCATCTGTGTGGTCTGTTCAGGTAGAACTGTGCTATCATTGAGTTCTCTGAACATCCTCAATATTTCTGCTCTAAACTCCCTATCCAAGGAACTAACCATGTGATTGTTAGTTTTCAGATAAACAGAGCTGCCATCTTCTTTCTCTATGCATGTTGTTGTCTTGCATTACTTCCCCATTGCCACACTTGTAGTGTCACAGCATTAACATAATAGGAATTTTAATATTTCTAGAGGAAGTCAGTCAGAAGATCTGCTAGGATGTCCATATTTTAGCATGGGTAATTGGTCAAATATTCCTGAAAAATATCTCCCCAAGAAGGCCTGCTAAGAAGTCTTTCCCTTAGTGTGGATGGCTGAGGAGATGTATGTTAATGGTGTTAACATTCTGCTTGCTTCATAACAAACATTTAATTGGCTTTAAGAAAAATATCCCTTCTGCTGTACTTTGTGCGTATATAGTAAAACCTTTTACTTCTTAACATAGGAGTTACTACAGGCAAATATAGCCTTGATTTAATTTCTCTGTACCTGGAAAAATTCAGCACCAAAAGACAACTTTATTTCTCTTTGTCTTCTATATGTCCTTGCTGTTTTAAACAGAAAGAAATGTTCCGCCTTTTGGGTATCTCTAAAAAAGATTGAGCATTTGATCACTAGTTCTTGCCTCAGAATTTACATCCAAAGATTTGTCCAGGAAATAGTATTGGACTATTCAGAAAATCTTCATTGGGTAGATTTGCATCTCTTTCAGATAAGTTTGTTTTTTCCTAAAACTATTTGTTAGTCAGACCTTAGGAAGTTAGTTATCTGTATTAGTCCCTAAAACAAAACCTGTTCCCTCAGAAAGTGGGAAAAACTGGCTCCTTGAAAATTCTCCTAATCTGTATTGACATCCAGGACTAGCTGGACAATAATTGCTTTAATATGTTAAAATTTATCTTCTCTGAGCCGGAGAGATATCATGGAGGTAAGTCGTTTCCTTGCATGCAGAAGGACGGCAATTCGAATTCCTGCATCTCAGATGGTCCCCCACGCCTGCCAGGGGCAATTTCTGAGTGTAGAGCCAGGGGTAACCCCTGAGCACTGCCAGGTGTGACCCAAAAACCAAAAAAAAGTATTATCTTCTCTTCTGAACTCTGGATTCTTACTTGAAATGTTCTCATCAGGAGCCAGGTGAATTGTTTTGTTTTTCCATTTACAAGAGAGTCATGTTGTAATTTAACATAGGAGACCATTGTTTTTCTGCCATAGAAAAAAACTGTGGCTGGCTAATCCCTCATTTATATCCCTTTTTCTTAAATATTAAACTTAGAAATACTGTTTTTTCCCACATAAAATTCTGTGGTCTCTCATTTTCTTCATATGCTGTTTGTACATTCGCTTTCCTGAGAGAATTCAAAAAAGTTTTCTAATGCAACCAAATCAAAGCTAGCCTGTGGTATGATAGTGTGGTTTTTACTATGTGTTGTGGTGGGGTTCATGTGCTAGAAGATGTGCATGGCCCCGGAGCAAAGAGGAATAGCTGCACTCCTCTGACTCTATCCTTATTGGGTGGAGTCAGTTTACCCTGTGCAGGCCCCTGAAGAGATTATGTTCGCTGTTATCTTCCTGGCTGCCTTACTCAGGAAAGCAGGAAAGTAGGCAGAGAGTGAGGCAGCAACTGTTTATAATGGCTCTCTTGTGCCACAGTAGTTTATTTCCAGTGAAATAGTAACTTGACATTAAGTACATTTTCGCTAACCAATGGAGATGGAATATAGGACAGCATCACTTGTCTCCAGAAGTCTAAGCTGATAAGAAAACTACAGGAACAAGAACTATGAAGAAAGTATTTCTTCATAATACCAACAAATATAACATCTAAGATAAAAGGATATATAAAAAATATACTAATGTATTTAACACGAGAAGCTCAAGTGATAAAATATAAATCACATATCACCTTAAATTCTAAAACTAATATGATTCTAAAAATCAAAAGGAATGATGAGTAATAATAAGATTAATAGGAACACATTTTCCTTTTTTAACTAAACTTGCTCCATCATTTATAAATTCTAAACTAAGATTCTCACGTCTCAAAAGTATTTTGGGGGACATACCCGGTGGCACTAAAGGGTTATTACTTATTTTGTGCTCAGAAATCACTTCTGGCAGGCTCAGGAAATCATATGGGATGCCAAAGAGAGCTCAGGTCTGTTGTATACAAGGCAAATGCCCTACCCAGTGTGCTATCCCTCCAACCCCCTCAAAAGTATTTTAAAAAATACATTTCCTTAAACTATAAAAAAAAAACTCACCAATTATTTCAATAGTTTTTACACTAACAAAGAAGGTTACTACTTACTTATCAGGGGAGCATTAGACCAAGAAGTACTCTGATCAACAATTATGCATCAAATGTAGAGCCAGAAAAATTTGTAAGGCATTTGCTCACAAATCCAGAGAAACATATGAAAGAAAATGTGATAGTAATAGGAGACTTCAACACACCATTATCACCATAGACAGGTTCATTAGGCAGAAAACTAGCAAAGATATAAGAGCCCTAAATGAGAAACTAGAAGAACTAGGACTAATGGACTTATACAGGGCCCTCCACCCCCCAGAAAGCAGAATACACATTCTTTTCAAGTGCATTTTTCAGTCCCATTATTTCAGTTTCTGATTTCCATATTTGTGGTCTGTTCAGATCGATCTATGCTCCCTTTGAGTTCCATGAACATCCTCCATACCTCCACTCTAAACTCCTTTCCCAAGAGGTCAACCAGGTGTTTGGCATTTTTTAGCTCATCAGAGCTGCCAACCTCATACTCCACACATGCAGCTGTCCTTCGTTGTTTCCTCATTGTCACCCTTAAACTGTGATTCTGTGTATTGCAATGGAGTTTGAATTATACAAGAGTGAGCAGCCTTGGAGTGAAGCAGAGCAGCCATGCTTTTATTTTTTTATTTTTCCCCTGTGTTCCTCTTGGATGGGCCCAGGGATCACAAAGCAGCTTCAGGTGTGGCCCTCAAAAAAAAAAGTCTGCTTTAACCAAGGCAGGTAGGGGTCAAAGAGCTGAGGGCTGATCCACTCTTACCTTCACTCAGACTCCGGAGAGCTCAGTTCCCTGTGTTCCTCTTGGATGGACCCAGGGATAACCCCAATAACCATTCTTGATTTAAAACTCTCATCAAGATGGGAATGGAAAGAACTTTTCTCAATATAGTCAACGCCATCTACCACAAGAAATGGCAAATATTATTCACAATGGAGATCAATTAAAATCCTTTCCTCTAAGATCTGGTACAAGACAAGACTGCCCTCTCTTCCCACTCCTATTCAATATAGTACTGAAAGTATTTGCTATAGAGATTAGGCAAGAAAAAGATATCAAGGGCATCCAGATAGGAAAGGAAAAAGTCAAGCTCTCACTCTTTGCAGATGACATGATACTATTTGTAGAAAATCCAAGACTCTACCAAAAAGCTTCTAGAAGCAAGAGATTTATATATCAAAGTGGCATGCTACAAAATTAACACACAGAAATCAATGGCCTTTTTATACACCAATAATGATAGAGAAGAAATGGACACTAAGTAAATAATCCCATTGACATTAGTGCCACAAAAACTCAAATATCTTGGAGTCAACTTAACCAAAGAAGTGAAGGACCTATACAAAGAAAACTACAAAAATATTTGACTGAAATTTGGCTCTCTAATAAAGATATGTCCCTATAGTTTAGTCAAAGATGAACTATAATGCAATGAAACTTTAGCCATGCTTACTCTGGAGATGAGGAAGGAATCATTAAAAGCTACCTGTAGTGGTTGGTCACATGCAAAAAAAAAATAATAATAATACAGATACCTTTCTATCACCATATACAAAAGTAGTCCAAAAGTCACATCAACTTGGACTAAAGACCCCAACATGAGGCCTAATCAATAAATTTTATATTAGATAAAACATATATAGAACACTTCATGGCATGAAAATTGAGTTATCTTTAATGGCTCAATGCCATTGAACTAATAAACAGGAGCAAAAAACATATGAGCCTGCATCATATGAGTCTCAGAAGCTTCTGCACTGCAAAAGAAAGGATGGCCAGGGTCAGAGCAATAGCACAGTGGATACGGGGAGTGCCTTGCACATGATCAATCTGGATTCAATCCCAGAGATCCCATATGATCCCCTGAGCCTGCCAGGAATACTTTCTAAGTACAGAGCAGAGATGGATGTGGCCCAAAGCCTTTCCTAAAAAAGAGAAAGAAAAAAATGATGACCAGTATTAAAAGACACTCCACAAATTGGGAGATAATTTTTGTCCATCACCCACCAGTTTTGGAGAGTATGTGGGATAAAAGAGAGCCTCATTCACTGCTGGTGTTAATTTGTCAACTAGTCAGCCTTTTTTTTGAAAAACATTATAGACAACTCCTCAAAAAAATAGGAAATGAAACTACCATATGATCCAGTAATTATGATTCTGAGTTCCAAAATTCTTTTTAGAAAAGACATTTTCACTCCTATGTTCATTGCAGCACTATTCACAATAGCCAAAGTCTATAAATAACCAAAGTATCCAAGAACTAATTATGGATAAAGAAAATACAGCATATATACACAATACAATACTACTCAACTAACTCAACTATAAAATAATATTTTGGGGGGTTTTTTGGGTCACACCCATTTGACACTCAGGGATTACTCCAAGCTATGCTCTCAGAAATCACCCCTGCTTGGGGGACCATATTGGACGCCGGGGGATCAAACCCCAGTCCATCATAGGCTAGCGCTTGCAAGGCAGATGTCTTACCTCTAGCACCACCTCTCTGGTCCCTACAAAAAAATTTTTAAAGGATGAAGTCCTGTGATTCATAGCTACCTGGACAGATATGGAGACTATCATGCTGAAGTTAGTCATAAGGAGAAACACAATGGTTTCTTTCATAAGTGTGATATAAATACAGAAATATGGGAATAAAAATTTTCAAAAGCAACAGGAACTGAGAAAGGGTTTTCAGTAGAAAGTCTGCCACAGGAAGAGTCAGGACCGCTAGGAAGACATTGGAGCAGCAGTAGAGTAAAGTGACATTCTGAGGGAGAGAGTGTTGCTGGGAGCATATTGTAAGTCATGGTATATTTTTTATGTGTCAAGAAGGCAGGCTGTGCCTCACCACTGACCCTCTACAATTCCTTGTGAGGATGCCCATCTAACCACACTTCAGGCATGCAAGTTTTGCGACTGATATCACCAGGGCTTTTTTTGTTTCACACAAGACTCAGATGCTTAAGAAGTTAAAGTTTATTGTACACTTCAAATAGATGGGCCTGGGCCCCTCATGCATGGCATTGCTTGTCTCTCTTTCTGGTTGCCTCCAGTATACAATGATCTGGTCTTGTACACTTGTACCATTTTTGCCTTCAATGTATGCATTCCTGATCTGGAATCTGTCTAACTGTCATCTATGTCTCCTTTCTGGGCCTTGCTGTCCCAATAATCTTTTGATAGACCTCTCTAAAATATACCCTAGCTGTTTTCTGTTGCCCTGGTTTTCTCATCCCAGCATGAGGGTAAACTTCAAGGTGCTCAGTGCCTTGTCACTGTGATGTTTCAGCCTTACCTGATTCAGTCCTGTGTCCCAATGTACAAACCATTCCTGGTTCCTTTGGGCATAGGTGAGTAGGCAAAGAGAGAGAGAGCTTTCTTCTTGTTATTTTGCCTGTGTGTCCTGGTTCCTGATTTCTCTTTTCCTGGCTGGGATTTCTTTTTTGTTTGGTTGTTTGCTTTTGGTTTTAGTGGATTTTTGTGTTTGTTTGTTTGTTTTCTTTGGCTATACCTGATGGTGTTCAAGGGTTATTCCTGGCTCTGCACTCAAGCAATCACTCCTGACAGGGCTCAGGGAACCATATGACTTGTAGAAATTCCATCACAATCAATCATTTACAAAGCAAACATCCTACCTGCTGGGATTACCTTTTATTTGCTATTATTTCATATTCTAAATACCCCATCATCTATTTGATCAGATGAATAATATTTAAATGATCAGAGTAACTTTAGATTAATTAGTTTATCTGTTTCACTACCCTTCCACTCCCCCTGGATCACCCTGAGCATTACCAGGGTGATATACCAGGGTGATATAAATATGTACATATATAATATAATATAATATAATTAATTAATATAATATAATATAATATAATATAATTAATATAATAATATATATAAAGCCCTGAAGACTCTTACCTATCAAGCTGAAATATCCTCACAAGGTAGTAAAATTGGTCAGAAATCAACAGAGGTATAAACAGCAGCCTGACATTAGGGGTAGTATATCAGATCAATGCTCAGACCATCTGAAATTTGAAGTTTCACTGTGATGTTATGGAGTGACACAGATAACTCAGAGTCCTAGAAAACATTTTTTTAAAAATTGAAGCAGATGCCAGAGTGATTGCACAGTGGTAAGGCATTTGCCTTGCATGCAACTGACACAGGACGAACCTCAGTTTGAACCCTGGGGTCTCATATGGTCCCCCAAGCCAGGAAATATTTCTGAGCACGTAGTCAAGAGTAACCCCTAAGTGTCACCAGGTGTTCCCCAAACAAGAGACACAAAAACAAAAACAAAAAAATATTAAAACATTTTCAAGGAGTTCTGTTAGCCAGCTACTGCATAGGATCCTAGACATAAATCCACAAATCATACAGCCTAGTGATCAGACTTTCTAGTGGTCTTTTTTTTTTATCAATCTTGTTCAATTTTTTCAAAGAACCAGCTATTGATTTTTTTTTTAATTGTCTTTCCCCCTCCTACTTTCTTTGCACTCCTTTTCTTGGTCATTTTCCCATTTCTTAAATTGTTCATGTGGGACTTCCTTCTTGATGAATACTCACATGGCTATGAACTTTTATTCTCAACACTTTTTCTATCCCACAAATTGTGATAAGTCATATCCTTATTCTCATTTGCTTCCAGGAATCTTTTTATTTCTTCTCTGACCCATAATATTAGGTCAAAAGTTTTTCAATAGTAAGATATTTGATCTCCAGGTGTTTGTGTTATTTCTCAGTTTCTGTGTGAGACTAACTTCTATTTTCAGAAAAACTTATCTGAGAAGATAGTTGATACAATTTCTATCTTCTTGACTTCTCAAGATGCATTTTGTATTTCAGCATGTGATATATATTGAAAATGCACCATGTTCATTAGAGAATAATGTGTATTTGGTTTGGGGGCATACAAAGCCCTATAGATCTACTATACTCCTCTTCTCTATTTATTCCTTCAAATCAAGTATTTCTTTACTGTCTACTTGACCTAGAGGTAACAGAGAACTGTGTTGAAATCTTCAAATACTATTGTGTTTTTAGCAATATCTTTTTTTCAAGACTATCAGCAGTTATTTCAAGTGTTTTGCAAGACCCTCATTAGGTACATTTATTTTTAGGAATGTGAGTTCTTCCTGAGGTACCTGATGATCATTAAAAAATGAATTGCTATTCTTATAACCTTTTTGAGGATTAACTCTATGTTATCTGCTACTTGTATTGCTACCCCATCCATTTTTTAGTGAGTTGTTTTCTTGAAGAATTATTGTTCAACCTTTGACTCTGAGCCTGTATTTGTTCTGACTGTTCAAATATGTTCCTTTCTGGCAGCAGAATAGTGGGTTCATTATTCAAACCCATAATTCTATTCTGTGTCTCCTAATTGGTAAATCTAGCCCATTGACATTGAGAGATATTATTGTCTTGGAGTTTTGTTTCATCTGTCTGCAGGAGTTTTGCGTGCCTGTGGGTTTTGATACCTTAAGTAACACCTTTAGTTCTTGTAAAGATGGTTGTAAATCTATAAAGTTCCTAAACTGTTAATCTATGAAGTTATGTATCATTTCTTTAATATGAATGAGAGTCTGGCTGGGTAAAGTATTCTTGGTGAGGTGTTCATTTTAACTTTTTTACTTTTTTTATATTCCTCCCAATTGTCTCGGGCCTTACAAATGTGTTGTAAATCTTAAGGTCACTTCATCATTTATAATTTCTTTTTGTGATCTTGCTTCTTTCCGTATTCTATCTTGTTGGGGACTGTGACTTGTTTGAGGCCATTTTGCTGTTCTTTCTGCCATAATCCAGCCTTTCACCTAAAGGCTACATGCAGTCTTGCTGTAAGTTCTTGGGCCAAAGAGAAAGGAATGTGCAGCTGCAAGAGATAATTAATCTTGTAGCCCGGAGGAGAGCAACACGGCCCGGTACCATTCCCAGAAATGAGGTCTTACTCCCTCAACTACATTCCGGAGTCAACAAGGCAGTTATTATGTGTATATGTTACATTGTCTGTTCGAGATCACTGAGGCAAGCACATCTTGCACCACCTCCTGATAGTCAAGCAATTAGGAATGCAGCTAGAAGGTCACTAGAAATTTCCATGGAAACAGCACGTTCATCATGACTTGCAGGTAATCCTGCCTCCTAGCCCACTGCCCATTTCCTTATTTGGAGAATGATTTACTTTCTTTGTTCCTTGTAACCTGATATGTATTCTTGCCTTGTATGGACCTTCGCGCCAAAAAGTATGACTGACATCACCTTTGTACTGCCCCCTTCTCCTTCACTATATAAGAAGGAGCTGTAGTCAAATAAAGTTGCCTTTGAGTAGTGAGACGCTGCCTTGGGTCTTTATTATTAACCTCTCTCAGATTTTTACAGGTGTGGTTGTTCTTCTACCCAGCAAAATAGGAGTGCGGTTGTCTAAGAAGTCTTCCCAGCTAATTCCTGCTGGCCGGGCCCCCCTGGGGGGCTTCCGGACCCCGCACTATCTCTATCTATGGTTTATTGATGTTTTGATTAGGATGTGACTTGAAGTATTTTTATTTGATCTCTTTTACCTGGTACTATTAAGATCTCTAGGATGTGGGTGTATGCACTTTCCAGCTCTGGAAATTTCTCAGCAATGATGTCTTTATTGATATCAAGGAACAGGTCCTCCTAGCTCAGATTGGCTGGATCATTTCAAATAGGTTTATTTCTTTATGCATAGGTTTTTTTCTATCTCTGCACACTCAATATGACTCAGGATACAAATAACTCATAATTATATTTAATTATAATAAAAGCTATAGTCAGACAAATGCTCTTTAACCATCTTAGGAAATGGAAAAAATAGTAATATAATGTCCTCTGGACATCTGAGTAGCAGCTTTTAGCTGCAGACACACAGACAAAGGCTCCAGAGTCAGTGAAAGACATTGCATCACAACAAGTTCCTGAAGTAGGGAGTCTGCATCAGAATGATTGTAGGACTGTCAAAAAGCCCTACAGACAGCTAAGACAGGCATATGGGAATTCTGGGCAAGGACAGATATTATAGAAGACCGAAATTAAATCCCCTTCAAAGTATCCTCAGGTATCAGTGCAAGAGTCCTGTAGAAAAGAAAGAGTGATCAGCACAAGACATCCTCAGGAACATACCCTCTCCCCTCTCCTCAGGATCCCTGCAACATCAGCTAATAAAAGTTGAGGTTCAGGATATATTGCTGCTTCTTCCCCTAAAATCTGTTTACAGGTAAAACAGTTTCAGAGCTCCATGAAAATTGGAGGCGTAGGTGATGATATTCTTTCAGCTGATATGAAGATTCCTATAATTAGTAAATCTAATAATTCACCATTTTCTCAGAACTAGTAACCTCTTTCAGTGGCTTACAGATAAGCATGGGCAGTAACCACAAAAACAGAACATAAAGTGGACTTTATCTTGGTACTTAACATTCAAAACATGTCTCTAGCCCTGAGTTTCACATACATATTAAATCAAAGTCATGAACTAGTTCTCAAAAACAACCTTGAGAGCTCCCTACAGAAACTGGGAAAACTTCCCTCCTAATTCTTGATAGCACAGTAAAAAATAGAGGCTATGAACTGAGATCTCATTTTCCAGACTCACCCACCTCACACTTTTCCCTTTATTACCTCTTCCTACCCTCAATCCATGCATCAAATTAGACCAGAAACATTACCTGCTGGTGGAGATCCACGAGAGTCTAGAAAAAGAGTTATACAAAAGGAGTTATAAGGTCTCATTACTCAAATAGTTTGTCTCCATTCCAAATGGAAGTAAGATATACAACTGAACTGGTGATTTATAACCTCCCTACCCATGGACTACAAGGCCTTAATTAACCACCCTAATGTCAAATCCTCCACAATGAGTAAAATCATCTCTAAAAGAGAGGAAAGTCAGTGCTCTGACCTAAAGGAGGAAATTCGCAGAAAAAAATTTAGTGAGATAATAGCAAACTAGAAAGAAGCCTTAAATACACACATTTCCTGTAGTAGTGTTACATTTACCATTAAAATAGAATCCAACATGTTCCCTACATTGTTCTGCCTCCACCCACAATTAGTTCAGCCCTATTCCTTTCAAGATCAGACAGAATTAACATAAGAGGAAAAAATCATCTCTGAGGAGAGGATCTCAGACATAGCTCTCCATCTCCATTTCCCCAGAGTAACTTACCTTTCTGGCCCCAGTCCAAGGAAGATCAGTCCCAGCACAAAACCCCCAATGCCACTCAGAATCTTACTCTTTTTGCAGATTCAGACTGCACACCTGCAGAGCAAAGCCTGAGTATTAGCATTTGTTCACATTTAGTACAGTTTCCCTTTGAAAAACCCAAAATATAGTCTGAAGTATAGGAGAAGGAGGCATCAGAAAATCTATTCTCTATTCTGATCACTCCTAGGAAGGTAAGAGCCTGCCGTAAAATCCTTAGATATTATGGGTAGTTAAGGGGGGAGGGAGATCACTGCTCTTCAGTGGTCTAAAAAATAAATAAGAATAAGAGGCCTTAAGGAAAGCAAAGAAAAGGAAGGGGAAGAAGGGTTTGGTAAGAAGGGGAAGGAATAAGAAAGAGATTGAAAAAGGAGAGGGGAGTAAGGAAGGAGATGATAAGAGAATAAAAGATGAAGAGATGGGAGGGGAAAAAAGAAGGGAACTAAAAGGAAGAGAAGAGGAGAAGGAGGAGGGGGAAAGTAGGAGGAAGGAGAGGAGAGAAAGGGAAAAGCAAAGTAGGGTAAATAAAATAAAATCTTTGTAGCAGTATAGATGAAAACCAATCAGGCTGGTTTCTAGAGCCATGGTGTATAGCATGATCCTTAATATTTAGAAAAACAATAAGATGGGGATTCTTTGTAAGGTGACTGCTAAGGTTAAAAAAAATGCTCAGGTGACTCTGAGGGACACAGCTCAGCACTGATTTTGAGGGAAAAGGATGGATTGGGATAGGCCTGAGGAATCTCTGTCCACTGGTTTTAGGGGTCCATGGTGATAGGAAAACAAATTGTTCCTTACGCCATTCCACTGTGATGGGTGTCTGGAGGCTGGGGTGCTCCATATGGCAAGCATAGACATCTCCACGCTGTGGAATCATTTCTAACATCACAAGGATCTGGAATGTCCGTCTCCATTCCTGGTAAGAGGAGTGGACACTACACGAGTTGTCTCTTCCTGGTCATTACAGAACCACCGCACCTTGACTTGGCCTGGGTAGAAATCTGTCACTAAGCAGACCAGTAGGTTGTGGTGGTTTAAAGCCTCTGTCTTTGATAGAGAAATGGTCACTTTAGATTTTTCTGAGGAGAATAACAAAATATAGAAGACAATGAGATATTAGAACACAGAACAAGTCTCCATTCCCATGCAGTCAATTCTTTCTTAGTGCCAGAGAAAAAGATTGTTTGATTCCAAATATGAGTAGAATACATGATACTACATTAGTCTTAGTAAACTTATTAATCAGTTTTCTTTCCATTCTCAAGAAATAATACTAATCAACATATGGGAGTTGCCTGCTGATATTAACAAACATAAAGCACTTAAAAATTATAAAATGCTGAAACCAGAATGATAGTGCTTACACATGGCCAATCCAGGTTTAATTCCCACTTCCATATATACTTATGTGGTTCGCTGAGCCAGTCAGGAATAAATTCTTGAGTGCAGAGTCAGGAGTAAGTCCTGAGCACTACTAGATGTGGTCCCAAAAAGTCATAAAATGCTTGTGATACAGGGATTGGGAAAATGTTTTTGATATAGATCATTATTCATATTTTTATTAAAAATATACAATTGAGGGGCCAGCATGGTGGTGCAAGGGGTAAGGCATCTGCCTTGCCCACACCCTAGGGCAAACCAGGGTTCGATCCTCCGGCATCCAAAATGGTCACCCAAGCCAGGAGTGATTTCTGAACTTAGCCAGGAGTAACCCCTGAGCGTCACTGGGTGTGTTCCCCCAAAAAATATATATAACTGATAAAATATGTAAGATTGACCCACAAAAATAGTACAGGAAGAAGGATGCTTCAATTGTATGTGGCTGACCTCAGTTCAATCTTTGGAATCTCATATGGTCTCCTGAGTAACACCATGAGTAATCGCTGAGCCCAGAGCTAGGCATAAGTCCTGAGCACTGATTGGAATGGACCACCTACCCCATAAGAATAAAATTGGGTTCCTAACTCCCAAAACTTATTGAAGCTAATCATAAGAATAAGCTCTAGTTATTCATGATAGAACAGTGACACCACTTCCAGTTAGTTCCGCTATTCCCCCAAAGCAGAGAAAATTTTGCAGTATTGACTCTTGTTACCATTAGATCACCAATACTAGTCAATACCCCTGAATGGTAGCATAAATAATAATTTATACATATTTATTTGACCCACTAACTATAACAATAAGGACTAGCATGCTCATCCATCCTTCAAAGCAGTGTTTTGAACATTCTTCACTCCATAATTCTGTCTGTAAGATTAACAAAAATTGAAAACAGGGCCACTTCTTATATCAAAGCTTCTCTGTGTCTAACCTAAGCTTAGCCCATAAATTAGTCTATAATGAATTCCAAACAGAAACTTAAATTATTAAGTATGTTCACTTCCATCTCAACATAACATGCATCAAATGCAAAGATTAGCAACAAAACATGATTCCTGCCTTTATGGAACTTGGAATCTCAAAACAGATGCAAAAAAATTTTGTTAAACATTCTAATATTCTATTATTAGAAGAGAAAAAGAGAACTGTGAAAATAAATAATAGTGATAAACATCTTAATTGCCTATATCTATGTTCTTTCATAGCTGTCTATGGTAAAAGTGCAACCAAAAGGGACAGGTGTATCTCCTTTGTATATCTCAGGTGTATTCCCTTAACATCTATAACTCTTTTAGAATATCCTCTTATATAGTGACAATTTTGTCCACTGGTCTTTTTATTTGATTGTTTGCTTTTCCTCATTGATATTTGTTTTATAAGCAATAATGGTAGAAGAGTATCTCTGTATAGAATTCATGTTTGAACCAAGTTACGGGGAATGTTGGACTTTATTTGTCAGCCCCCACATGCACCAACTATATCTTGTGGCAATGTTTCTCTTTTGCATAGGCACATTAAAATGGGAAAATAATACATATGCAAACAAGTTCTTATCTAAAAGAGATGGAAACACAAATTTCGTAATTCAATTAGGCCTTATACCCTGAACATTGGCATAATGATTTGCCTTATGCCTCAGAAGAATGGGCAATGTCCATACACCCCTGAACAATAGATAAATAACCACAATTGTCTATAACATTACCAGGTCCAAACCTCTACCAGGGAAGACCAACCACTGCTCTGGCATTGTCTTACTCCAAAGAATGCTCTCAACAACCATATGACTCAGCTACAGCCTGCTTGCAGGACAGATTGCTCCACATCTAATGGTGTACTGAAACTAGAGGATGCTCCACATCAGCCTGACTTTGATGAAAGAAATGCATAGAATCCAGAATCTTTAAATATAGGAACCTGATATCAACAACAGCTAAAGTGTGAAAAAGTTTCACCGGGACCATGGAGAATGACTTGAATTGGACAGACTGGTATGCCTGGAGCCCAGAGTTGGTCTTATGCCAATAAACTTCAGGGGTGAGGCCTTCTTGTAATCAGGCCAAGAATTTTTTTTCCATTTTCCCCATATTTTTCTGGGCCTATGCAAACAACAGCAATTGCCGCTGTCACACCTTTATTATTTTTTTAACCTTTATTTTTTAAGAAAAAAATTACTGATCTTTAAAAAATAACTGTAGTAGAATGCCTGTCTCAAATACAGGCAGGGGATGAGAAGGGGGGAAGGGGGCATTGGGAGGGGGGATTGTTACACTGGTAAAGGGGGTGTTCTGTTTGTGACTGTAACCCAACTATATATAATCATGTTACTTAAATAAAAGTATATTTTCAAAAAGTGCAACACAACTTTCACACAACCTATACTGCTTTTTATTTTTGTCTCTCTAGCCATTTTAGCATCTAATTTTCTTAATGTGAAATACAGTAAATATTTTTGTTTTATTTGTGCATTATATTCTCTCATTGTTTTATTTCCCCTAATTTTCTAACATTTGTATGAGTTTAGTGATATCTACCTACACTGTTCCATTCCTTTACTATGAAATCAGACATTATGATCATGTATGTTCTCTGTAGAAATGCATGATATTCTTGCAGAGCTTAGCCTGGGTTAGTAAAAATGTAATGTAAACTTAAAAGCACAGTTGAGTCTTACTGAAGTTAGCAAGGAGTCTTTGCACCTTAATTAAATGGCACTTATCTAGAAGTAATCATGGTTTCCACTGGATTTTTAATTCATTTGCAGTTTCTCATTCTTAGAGTCTTATTACAGTCATGATCCACTATATGCACTTACAAACTATGCTCATCTTAAGATAGTAGATGCAGATGTCTTAAGTTCAAGAAAAGGTGCTACACTAATTATGAAAGCAAACTGAAATAGCAAAAATATAACTATTTTGTACTATTAGAATGTAGCTAGAAGAAAATGAGAGCGTAGAAAGACAAATAAAAGTTACTATAGTCATAATTGGGACTAATCAGTTTTCAGTACTTAAAAGTACCATTTTGTTCATTCAACTATGCTAAAAAATAGGCAGAACAGATTCATACTGCTGCTGTCAGTCATGACTAATTTTAATAAGGCTTTGCTTCCATTAAATTCTATGTGCATATAGTAAGGAACCTAATGGCATGTAGGTGTGTGTATGTGTTTGAGAAACCTTTAGGAGTAAGTGAATTAAATACAGGCTAATTACTTCAAGTGTTTAATGTATTAAGAATTTAGTGTATTATACAAAAGCACTGAGGGGAAAATAAATGAACAGACAAGGAGTCTACAGTCAATCCCATGACACTATACTTCAAGGGTGGAGAGACCCTGTATCTCCTAGGCCAAGGGAATTCCCTCTCTAATGCTCCCAATATTTACTATGCCTATGCAGGAAAAAAAAACGGGGGGGCACAAAAATAGTCTTTTTTATCTATTTATCTATTTATTTTTATCTTTTTTTACTTCTTTGTTTAGGTGCAGATATTGAAGTTGATGTCCCCAATCTTATTTTATGTTATTTTATCTTTTTCTTTCTTTTTGCACTCTGGCATGGTTTTATTTCAGGATCGAGACTAGTTTGTGGTGCTTGTCTTTGGTGCTGTAGTGTTCGTTGGATATTTGTTTGATATTTCTTTTTGTATTGTTGTGGTATTTCAATTCCTTTTTTCCTGTCCTCTCTCAGACTGAGGTTGAGAGCCTCTAGAATGACTACACGCATTTTCAGCTTATTTGATTTTTACCCCCACGTTATCGCTTTTCTCTTCTTCAAACAAAACCACATAACTTGTACTATCTAGTTCTGCCTCTCAAATAGAGGGGGAAATAAGGGAGGGTACCAGGACCAAACAGCTATATGATCACTATGGAGGAGGAGGAGGAAGAAGAGGAGGAGGAGGAGGAGGAGGAAAAGGAAGAGGAGGAGGAAGAGAAGGAGGAGGAGGGGGGAGAAGGAGAAGAAGAAGAAGAAGAAGAAGAAGAAGAAGAAGAAGAGGAGGAGGAGGAGGAGGAGGAGGAGGAGAGAAGAAGAAGAAGAAGAAGAAGAAGAAGAAGAAGAAGAAGAAGAAGAAGAAGAAGAAGAAGAAGAAGAAGAAGAAGAAGAAGAAGAAGAAGAAGAAGAAGAAGAAGAAGAAGAAGAAGAAGAAGAAGAAGAAGAAGAAGAAGAAGAAGAAGAAGAAGAAGAAAAGAAGAAGAGGAGGAGGAGGAGAAGAAAAGAAGAAGAGGAGGAGAAAAGAAGAAAAGAAGAGGAGAAGAAGAAGGAGGAGGAGGAGGAAGGAGTTAGTTATTCGCCTCATGATGCAATAGCCATTTGGGATGAATGGTGTGTCAGATGAACAATTATTTGAAACCAAACAGTCAAAAGGCCTCCGCCCCCGCGGGACCCCACCCAGGCCTCGGGACCCGCCCACCGACCGCGTCTTGGGTATCACCGGCCTCGGTCCAGCACAGGGAGACCCGAGACCCGAGGATGCTGGTGCGGCGCTCGGGCGGGTGCTCACCGCTGCGCTGCAGGGTCGTGACTTCCTCGTTCTGGTAGTTGTGTTTGCGCACCGTTTCCACCAAGGCTCGATGGGACTCCAGGATGTCATGGATGTTCCAGGACTTGGCGATCGGACGCCCCAGCTCGGCCACAGCCTGGAATTCGCCCACGTCGCTATCGAAAGGCACGAACTCCTCCTGGTTGTAGAAGTATCTGGCCACACCCGCACTCGCTGCGTCCCGTTGGTGAAGTAGCACTGGGACTTACACTGGAACACGAAATCCTCTGCGGGGGAAACACACCCCGTCAGGGCGCCGCCAGCTACCGACGCAAACCCCTCTCCTGGGGATATTGGGATCGTAAAGCGGCTGGATCCGCAAAACCCGAAACCCCACACCACTTCCACCACCATCTGCCAAACCCCTGGGTCTCAGGGGTTCGCCCCCCCCTATCCCAACCTGGCACCAGGCTCGGGTCCAGGGACCGCCACTGCTTCGAGAGGCCCTCGAACCCGGAGAGAAAAGAGGAAACGTGTCTAGAGGCAAATCCTGGAACCCCCTAGCTGGGGAAGGTGCTCTGGAGGGTTCGTTTTAAGTTCATCTCTATGATTAGATCAAGTGGCATCTCCCCGGCCACAGAAATACTGGGAGCCCCAGAGATTAATAAATCTGGAAGTCTGAGTTGAAGGGAATGACCGGGATGTTCTAGGATTTCCTTGTCCTCTGCCTGACTCTTCTTGGTCACTGTAGAAATGCCTCTTCCCTCGTGTACCGGGATTTACTGTCTCTACCAGTTCAGAACACCTTTGGAGTTCTCTTACTATCATGTTTAAGGATTCCTTCCAAAGACCTAAGAAGGAATCACACAGGCTTTGGAATTAGATAAACTAGCTTCTGCTTAAACCTTGCCAGTTAGCTAAACTTGACAAGTTACTTAGTAGTATCGCTAGCATAAGTATAATTGTGTATAAAGAAAAACCAACACACAATGATGTGAGGAAGATTGAGAGAACGTATAGAAAACTGTCTGAAATGAGTGACTCCTCAATATGTATTATTTCCCTTCTATACGGTCTTTTTTCTACTAAATAAAACCCAGCATCAATTCCTCTCAAAATCCTAGTCAAGAAGGGAAGTCTGGCTCCCTGCAAAGGGGAGTCTAGTTCCTGTTCCCCCTTTTTGGGAAATCTGATTCTTGCCCCCCACTCCTTTTGCCCATTACCACAACCAGGGGAAATCTGGCTTAGATCCTGCTTTTATCAAATCTATGTATTGTCATCCCCTGACATGTCTGCATACTTCACTCGTTCAGTCATGTGTATCCCTGACTCTGAATGTCCTTCCCAGCTACAAAGGCTGACAAAGCCCTAAATAAGTGTAACCAAAGCCTCAAACAGACTCTCAGCTTTTGGAGAACTTCCCCTCTCCCTGGTCAGGCAGGCATGGGTACTAGACAAATTCAGTTTTTCTTGTTTCTCTAAATATGTATCTTTGTCTCTTTCCTTTGCAGGGCTTCCTCTGCAAGATTTCTGGTACATTCACTATAAAGATGACAACAATCTGGCTGGCATATATGAGTGAAACTTCAAATCAAGACTCCCATTCCATGGTCACTGAGTTAGCTTCACACTTCACTCAGATCAAGTTTATGTTTACCTCATAGGTTCTCCACTCAGTCAAGAATGCAAAATCCTTTTCCTTAAATACTAAAATTCTAAGGATCACTGAAAGTCATATTGGAAGGCCCCAAAATAACAAATCCTGCTGACTTCTCTGTGAAGACATTTTTTTTTAATCAGTAGAGTTACAAAGTTGTTCATGATTGAGTTTCAGTCATCCTATGTCCAACACCCATCCCTTTAATCAGTGCATATTTCTCATACCAAAGTCCCCAGTTTCCCCTTCCATCTTCCCCTTGCCCTCTCCCCTGCCTACCTCTGTGATAGACATTTGTCTTTTCTGTCTCTCTCTGGAGACATTCTTTATTCAAACACAACCCCAAGCTCACTTTGTCCTGACACTGGTGGTAGTGCTCATACACTTTGTTTCCTCAATAGTAATATCCTCACTTAAACTTATGGAATGGGTATTGCCCTTATCTTGCCCTTAGAAGGTGGAAATGGGAATGCGGTGTTGCTCTTTCCAAAGAGAAGGACTCTAGGATGAAAACCTATGTTCTAAGATCATAGAATCCCCCAACCGAGTGGTGACAATGAAGCAGCCCTGTACTTGGAGTGTCTTTCCCCTCAGACCCTGGGGTGCTCAGCATCACCAGCATCATCACGATCACAACTGCTGTCCACAAGCTCCTAGAGTTTCACTGAGTCATCTTCCCAGTCATAGCTTAGGACAGAAGGAGAAAATATGCTGTTTAATACAGCTGACACCTAGTGACTCTGATATACCCACAAACACTCAAGTCCTATGAAAGCTTCCCTGCAGGGTAGGATTGGAGAGGCCCTGGGAAAGGATCCAATCAGCATTTGAAGTGAAATAGCTCATCTATCTCCAGGCAGACACTTTTTATTCAGGTTCTTACTTTAATGCCTGTCACTCTCTTTAAATTGAACTAGATGGACATTTCAGGCAGATTTTTTTTTTTTGGTATTGCAAGAAACCTAAAGATTGAATGCCTTAGGCATTTAAAGAATCAAAAGAGAACAATGATTCAAGAATAATTCTTTGTTTTATTTAAAATTTGCTATTCTTATACCTAGAATTTGTTCTAAACAGTGTCACCACCATGTTTTTTCATATTTTAGGAGTCATAACATTGGCACAAACATGTTTACTTCTATTATCTTGAACATTCTATGAGGTTTAAGTTGTGATGGGATGAACAAAATTCTTAGAAGAATTCTAAGCTCTAGCTCAACTCCTATGGTGTTGTTAGAGAGTTAACAAAGTAATGAAGCTCCTTTTTGCCTCAGGAAAAAAGATCATATCCCATGGATTTTGCATCTATATCTTTATATACCTAAGATTAGTGTGACCTGTTTAATTTTTAAAATTATCCTTCATTACCATGTGTAACTGTTGAAAATATCAAGTTAATGTATACAGCAAAAAAAAGTCAAAAAAATCAATACCCAGGTTATCAAGCAGTAGTACAGTAGATAAGGTGCTTGCCTTGCTTATGACTGACTCAGGTTTGATCCCTGGAACTTCATATGGTCCTCTAAAACCAAGCCAGAAGTGATCTCTAAACACAGAGCTCGAAGTAAGCCTTGAGCTTACTCAAAAAATAATTTACATCAGCCCTGCTAGATAGTGACTATTATATAAAAAATACTACATTTGTGATTTTTAAATAAAGGTATTTGAAATGTTTGTTAGATTGAGTTTATTCCATAAAGTCAACTGTGTAAATACTTTCTGAGTTATTAATTACATTCATGTGATTTCAACAGCACCACAGCCAACAAAGTCACTTTAGTTCCAGGTAGAGAGGAAAGACATGAAGAAGCATTTCCTGGAACTTAATAGTGTACTTAAGGAAGCAAAAGTTTAGGGTTACAGACTTTCCTATGCCAGCTTTAAATATTAAGCCCTGAATGGCAGGTATTGATAAAGTGTGAGAGGGACTGGGGCACAGGCATGCACAGTTGTTCAGTTCCCTGAGTCCTGTGTCTCCACCAAACAACTTTTACGGAGGACACAAAGTAATTAAAGCAATCATTCAGTTAAAAGGTAAAAAAGTCAGTGAAGGAAAACTAGCACCTAGTGTTTATATAAGTGTTCATTTAAGAAAAAGGAAAAATAACAAAGATCTCCTACAAGCATAATGATTAATCCAAAGGGGAACACTGAAATTTTTTTCTGTTTTGCTTCTCATTCCAATTTCAAGCATTTTGCCACTCCTATTCCCTTCTAGTATCCTCCCCAAGTACCTGAGTCTGAAGTCCTGATCATATAAGCCACTTTCCTGGGTTACTGTGGTAACTAAAACCTGTCCTGTGTTTGTGGTTTTGATATGTTGGTGCTTTCTGTTTTGTTATGTTTGATATGCATTAAAATGACCATGTAGGGATCAGAGAGATAGTTCAGAGTCTTGCATGTTATGGTCTAGAGTTTAATCCCCAGCATCCCATATAGACCGCCAAGAATAAATCCTGAGTACAGAGCCAAAAGTAATCCCTGAGCATCTCCAAATAACATTAATTACATGATTATGTAATGACCTAGAGTTCACTCAGAGAATACCTAGGACTGACATATGCTTGTCCCCCAGGTATAAAAGGAAAAGACCTTACAAAGTGTTATGTCTTGCTTGGAGCCATGCTGCCAAGCCGTCTGCTAACATTGCACAACCTTTTGTATAGCAATGTCATAAAGACCACACACCATTCTCTATCTATCTTCATAATAGTACTTACAGTTTTTTTTTAAAAGGCATTATTTATCAGACTCTTCTTGTCTAAGTTGAGATGTAAGATGAGAGTAAATAGAACAATGCTGGGCAAGCATTTTGAAACAAGAGTGTTTCTTCCTCTCTATCTAGCTGGTATTTTTGGATCTCATTTTTAAATAAAGAGCAGAATTTAAAAGCAGCCTATAATGGGGCCAGAGCAATAGCAAAGAGTATAGGTACTTGCCTTGCACACGGCCAACCAAAGTTCAATCCCCAGCATTACATATGAGATGAGCTAGCCAGGACTGATTCCTGAGCACAAAGCAGGAGCAACCCTTGAAATCCCCCAGATATGACCCAAATACAAAAACAACAACAACAACAACAACAAAAATTAGCCTTAAATTTACTAAGGTAAAAAGAAAGGGAAGAAGCAAAAAAAAGAAGTTTTCACTCGTGTGTGCACAATAAGGCAGTGAGACTGGAAAATTTGTCACAATAGTGGAGGTATTAGGACCTGGTTAGCTCCACAATTTGAAGGCTTTTGGCAGTGATGGAGGAGTAAAGAGGATGACAATGAAAATGACAAGTAAGGAAGCTTGGAAGTGCTTCATTTTCCAACCCCAGAGTCCCTCAGATGACCATATTAGCCCTTCCCTCGCTCTTATCCTGACAACAGAGGCTTCAAACCTGGAATTTCCCCCATCTTACAAGCCTCTGTACAGGAAGTTTTCAATTGGCAACAAAAGTATAATCTTAGCTTCCTTTTTCTGATTGGTTAAAACATCTGAAGCATACACTCACACACACACACACACACACACACACACACACACACAGAGTCTCTCTACCACAGCACCTCCCATCACGCCCACACTTTCCTACAGGGTGAGCTTTCTCTTTGCACTGCCCTGTTCCTCTCCACATCCTCTACCTCCTAATGCTGATGCAGGAGCAAAAGAAGCAGGTTTTTGTGTTCACAAATTCTTCTCTGTTTTCAAGAATGAAAATATTGAGAACCAGAGAGATAGCACAGCGGTAGAGTGTTTGCCTTGCAGGAAGTCCCGTCCCACGACGAATCCAGGTTCGGTTCCTGGCATCCCATATGGTCCCTTGAGCCTACCAGGAGCGATTTCTGAGCCAGAAGTAGCCCCTGAGCGCTGCAGGGTGTGCAACCCCCAGCCCCCCAAAAAAGAAGAAAATATTAAATAATAAAGATACCCAGACTCTGAGTTAGAAGCAGATTGAAAAGTAGAAGTGGTTATGCTGAGTGAAATAAGTCAGAGGGAGAGAGATAGACACAGAATTGTCTCACTCATATGGGTTTTAAGAAAAATTAAAGACACTGAAATAATTCCCTGAGATTATCGCCTGAAGGACTGACTCAAGACATGAAGCTCACCACAAAGAGTGTTGAGTGCAACTAGAAAAATAACTATGCTGAGAACTGTCATAACAATGTCATTGAGTGAGGGATATAGAAAGCCAATCTCAAATACAGGCAGGGGCTGGGGGAGGGAGGAGATGGGGCCATTGGTGATGGGAAGGTTACACTGGTGAAGGGGGTGTTTTTTTATGACTGAAATTCAACTATAATCATGTTTACAATCATGGTGCTTAAATAAAGATATTAGAAAGGAAGGAAGGAAGAAAGAAAGAAGAAAGAAAGAAAGAAAGAAAGAAAGAAAGAAAGAAAGAAAGAAAGAAGAAAGAAAGAAAGAAAGAAAGAAAGAAAGAAAGAAAGAAAGAAAGAAAGAAAGAAAGAGAGAGAGAGAGAGAGAGAGAGAGAGAGAGGGAGGGAGGGAGGGAGGGAGGGAGGGAGGGAGGGAGGGAGGGAGGGAGGGAGGGAGGGAGGGAGGGAGGGAGAGAGAGAGAGAGAGAGAAAGAAAGAAAGAAAGAAAGAAAGAAAGAAAGAAAGAAAGAAAGGAAGGAAGGAAGGAAGGAAGGAAGGAAGGAAGGAAGGAAGGAAGGAAGGAAGGAAGGAAGGAAGGAAGGAAGGAAGGAAGGAAGGAAGGAAGGAAGGAAGGAAGGAAGGGAAAGAAAGAAAGAAAGAAAGAAAAGAAAGAAAGAAAGAAAGAAAGAAAGAAAGAAAGAAAGAAAGAAAGAAAGAAAGAAAGAAAGAAAGAAAGAAAGAAAGAAAGAAAGAAAGAAAGAAAGAAAGAAAGAAAGAAAGAAAGAAAGAAAGAAAGAAAGAAAGAGTGGGCTAGATGGCATTCCCACACTACTCATCAACATGGGACTGAGATGTACATCATCCACTTAAGAGTGGAAAATTTATGAACCCTACAGACCAAGCACAAAAAGAAGCCCAGAAGAGAGAATTAAAGAAGAACTAAAAAACAACACATGATGGTAAGAGCTGCAGTTTTAAAGATGAAAGATCCCAAACAGATTGTCCATGATATGGAGAAATTGGATGAAATGAAATTTAACACAGTACAACAGCAGCAGTTAAATGAGAAGGTGCTGAAAGATAAGCGTAAAATAACTGCGTGAAAACTTTAAACGTATTCTACGACTCTATGAAAAAGAAAACCCAGATATATACAAAGACTTAAGAAAGCTGAAAGTAGAATATGAACAGAAAAGGGCTCGACTTAGCCAGCATTTTGATGCTGTCAAGAATGCTCAGCATGTGGAAGTAGGGAGTATTCCTTTGCCAGATATTCCGTATGCTCCTACCAACATCCTGATCCAGGGCATTCCCCTTCCTGGTGCCCAGTCACGCTCTATCCTTAAAAGACTTCAGCTGAGAGAGGCCAAAGGAAGCACGCAGGGGCCGCCAACCAGGGAAACCGGGTTTTTGGATAAAAAGGGCGGACAACCTAAGTTGACACCTCGGTGCTCAGTCACAGCAGATACCATACTGTTTGCATTATGAAATATCTTGATAAAACACTTTAATATATCCTTTATCTCTGGATTATGGTCTCTATTAGGACCTGAAGCAAGTGACCTGCCAGACCACTGAAGAAGCCAACTGTTACCCACAGATTTATATTATAGGACCTACTCATTGAACACATTTAGACAAATTAACATCTCCATTCTCTTTTCTTCTCTCTTCTCACTACTTCTTTCTTTCTCCCTTTTCTTCTACTGCCTTTTCTTCCTCATTAGCATCAATTCAATCTAGGTCAAATAAAAACCATACTGTTAGTTTCTCTTTAGGTAAGGAAATTCTATACATAAGATGCAGCGGACAATACTACATAGAGTAACCACATGCATTGATAGGCCTCACTAACACATTGATTAGTACTCGAAATGCGAAACCTATGTGTATCCTAAATTGCTCCAGTGGTCACCTAATCCTGAATACCTCATTCAAGAAGGCCCAACCCCATCACTAACAAAATCCCTAGAAATTGAGAAACCTCCCAACTTCAACACACCAGCCCAATCTCTCTTAGTTGACTTTTTAGCTTCTTTACCTTATTTTTACTATATTTACCTATTTTTCTGTTCTTCTCTTAGTTCTTGCTCTCTGCTCCTCGCTTTCTTAAACTATACCTAAGCTAAGTTCATGTGGAATAGGCTTGAATACTCAGAAAATGTTCCACAGACATACAATCACCTAATTTTTGATAAAGGAGCAGGAAATCCTAAATGGAGCAGGGAAAGCCTCTTCAACAAGTGGTGTTGGCACAACTGGATAGCCACTTGCAAAAATTGAACTTAGACCCCCAGCTAACATCACGTATGAAGGTAAAATCCAAATGGATTAAAGACCTCAATATCAGACCCAAAACCATAAAATATATAGAACAACACAGAGGCAAAACACTCCAGGACATTGAGACTACAGGCATCTTCAAGGAGGAAACTGCACTCTCCAAGCAAGTGAAAGCAGAGATTAACAGATGGGAATATATTAAGCTGAGAAGCTTCTGCACCTCAAAGGAAATAGTGCCCAGGATACAAGAGCCATCCACTGAGTAGGAGAAACTATTCACCCAATACCCATCAGATAAGGGGCTAATCTCCAAAATATACAAGGCACTGACAGAACTTTACAAGAAAAAAACATCTAATCCCATCAAAAATGGGGAGAAGAAATGAACAGACACTTTGACAAAGAAGACATACAAATGGCCAAAAGACACATGAAAAAATGTTCCACATCACTAGTCATCAGGGAGATGCAAATCAAAACAATGATGAGATACCACCTCACACCACAGAGAATGGCACACGTAGCAAAGTATGAGAATAAACAGTGTTGGCAGGGATGTGGAGAGAAAGGAACCCTTATCCACTGCTGGTGGGAATGCCGTCTAGTTCAACCTTTATGGAGATTTCTCCAAAAACTGGAAATCGAGCTCCCATACGATCCAGCTATACCACTCCTAAGAATATACCCTAGGAACACAAAAATACAATACAAAAACCCCTTCCTTACACCTATATTCATTGCAGCACTATTTACCATAGCAAGAATCTGGAAACAACCAAGATGCCCTTCAAAGAATGGCTAAAGAAACTGTGGTACATATACACAATGGAATATTATGCAGCTGTCAGGAGAGATGAAGTCATGAAATTTTCCTATACATGGATGTACACGGAATCTATTATGCTGATTGAAATAAGTCAGAAAGAGAGAGAAAAACGCAGAATAGTCTCACTCATCTATGGGTTTTAAGAAAAATGAAAGACATTCTTGCAATAATAATTTTCAGACACAAAAGAGAAAAGAGCTGGAAGTTCCAGCTCACCTCAGGAAGCTCACCACAAAGAGTGATGAGTTTAGTTAGAGAAATAACTACATTTTGAACTGTCCTAATAATGAGAATGTATGAGGGAAATGGAGAGCCTGTTTAGAGTACAGGCGGGGGTCGGACGGGGAGGAGGGAGACTTGGGACATTGGTGATAGGAATGTTGCACTGGTGATGGGTGATGTTCTTTACATGACTGAAACCCAAACACAATCATGTATGTAATCAAGGTGTTTAAATAAAATTTAAAAAGTAACTAAAAAAAGAAGAAGACTGGTTTTGAGCTCTCTTGAGCTGGAAGCTAGCTCTAGCCGGCATGGAGTTGGGGGAGACCCCATGTGGAAGGCCTTCTTCCTAACTTGGGTGCGCTGGGAGCCTTGATAGGCTCCCAGCCTTCCCCTCTTCTGCCCCCAGCCTCCAGGCCTTCTGGGGTGGCAGCCCAGGTGGCCAGACAAGGTGGGTGTCGGGGGGTTCCTCCTGGATGGGGTCCCAAGTTTTCCCCGCCCTTCGCTCAGCTCTAGAGAGGGAAGGGCACAGGGTGTAGGGCGGGCGGATCCTGGCTTCCGGTTCTCTCTCGATCCTCTCTTGAGCTGGAGGCTAGCTCAAGCCGGCATGGGGTTGGGGGAGACCCCATGTGGAAGGCCTTCTCCCTAACTTGGGTGCGCTGGGAGCCTTGATAGGCTCCCAGCTTTCCCCTCTTCTGCCCCCAGCCTCCAGGCCTTCTGGGGTGGCAGCCCAGGCGGTCAGAAATGGTTGGTCCTAACTTGGGGTGTGCTGAGATTTGCACAGTTGCGCTAAGTTTCTCACTGGCAATTTCTGACCACTCTGCATTTCTGACCCCCGCGCGCACTGCTTGTATTAAGAGTATTCCTTATCTTTATGTTATGTTTTGCGTAGCCATAATGTCCATTTTGTATTCTGTCCTTTTCCATACCCCTTCAAAGCTCATTTTTACTCCTTAACTCTCTCACCCAAACATCACTAACCCACATTACTCTTTTTAACTTCAGTATTGCACAATCCTAATCATTGTGTGTAACAACTCTGAACTGCTTCAAAAGACATAAAATGGACACGTATGTCTTTAGAATATTTTATTTTTCCCTGACAACTATAAGTCTTACTAAATATTCTCTTATGCAATGATGATTCTAACCACTTTTTATCTTCTCTTTATGAGCTGTTCAACAAGGAATTTTGGTGAAAGAGTCCCCCAGTTTAATGCTTATGATTGAACCATGTCATGGGGTTTATTGAACTTGTTCTTATGTCCCCCATATGCACCAATAATGCCACATGGCATTGCTCCTTTTTTGCATAGGCACATTAAAATGAGAAAATACTATACATACAAATAAGATCCTATCTAATAGAGATTGGAATACACAAATCTTGTAGTGCAAAGGGACCTTACACCCTGAACATTGACATAATGATCTGGCAAGGCCTCAGAAGAAAGGGCATTTTCCATTCATCCCTGAACCAGGGAAGCCATCCATGAAACATCCAGGTTTGTCTATAACATCACCTGGAAGCAATCCTCTACCACGGAAGATGCTCAGACATCGACCTGCTCAAAAGAGACTTCCCTTAACACTGAGAAGACTTAACAACAATGACCTGCTTATAGGACAGGGCTTCCTGCATTGCCCTTTAATGGTGAGGTGAAACGAGAAGACACTCCACATCCTGACTTCAATGTAGGATACGCATATTCCAGGATTTTTAATACAGAAACATGATACCAACAACAGAGACTGTGTGAAAAGTGTGTTGGCACTACGGACAATGTCTTGGATTGGACGATAACTTGCCTGGAGCCTAGAGTTGGTCTTATGCCAGGAAACTTCAGGGGTAGGATCTCTTTGTATTTAGGCCAAGGTTATTCCTTTCCATGCCTCTCATATTTTGGTGGGCCTATGCAAACAACAATTGCCACTCTAACACCGTTTTTACTGTGCTCCTTTGACTCTAATCCTTAAAAAAAAACTACTTAAAATTTGAGGTTAACTTAAGCTAATATGCATGTACATGGAAATGTAAAAAATACTATGCCTCTAATGTTTAAGGAGTTACTTAAGTTTTATGGCTTTATATTGCCTTGTGTGCTGTTAAGAAATATTATAATGTGTTACAATCTGGGGACTTGAGGGACAAAGTAATTGTACATGGATTCTGTTTTATTTATCTTAATGTTCTTTGGCTGAAAGTTCAAAGTTAAAATATCAGGAAGGGGACTTCTTCTGAGAATTATGTTATGGGTGATTGTCCTTCCACTGTAACTTTACCTTGTCCTCTTTCTTTGTATCTTTGTTCTCATAATTCAAAATAAAAAAATTAAAAAAAAAGACTGGTTTTGAGTCTGTAAAGTTTCTGAGCTGTTTTTTGTCTGTAAAACCATGTATTCTTCCGTCAAACCGGAAAGTGAGTTTTGCTGGGTATAGTATTCTGGGTGAAGCATTCATTTCATTCAGTCTTGTCACAATATCCCACCACTGCTTTCTGGCCTCGAGTGTTTCTGGTGACAGGTCTGCTGTAAATCTCAAGGATGCTCCCTTGAATGTAATTTCCCTTTTTGATCTTGCTATTTTCAGAATTCTGTCTCTATCTGTGGGGTTCATCATTGTGACTAGGATGTGTCTTGGGGTATTTTTTCTGGGGTCTCTTTTTGTTGGTACTCTTCAAGCATGCAGGATTTGATCACATATATTCTTTAGCTCTGGAAGTTTCTCTTTAATGATGTTCTTGACCGTTGATTCTTCCTGGAAATTTTCTTCCTGGGTCTCTGGGACTCCAATGATTCTTAAATTGTTTCTGTTGAGCTTATCATAGACTTTTATTTTCATCTGTTCCCATTCTTTGACTAATTTTTCCATTGTCTGTTCATTTGCTTTAAGTTTTTTTTCCAATCTCTCCTGCTGTATGGAATTGTTATGTATCTCATCTTCCACAGCACCAAGTCTATTCTCAGCTTCTGATACCCTGTCCCAGAGCTTATCCATTTTGTCATTCACTTTGTTTACTGACTTTTTCAGGCCTGTTAGTTGACATGTTCTTTCAGTTTGGAGTTTTGTGATTTCTGTCTTCATATTTTCTTGGTTCTTATTAGTGTTCTGTTCAACTCGATCCATGGTTTCTTTGAGTTCTTTGAGAATCTTCCATATTGCTTGTCTAAAGTCCTTATCTGAGAGGTTGATTAGTTGGTTGGTCATTATCTGGTCATCAGAATTGTCATCTTCATTCTCTATGTCTGATGCTGGCCTGCATTGTTTCCGCCAGGGGCAATTTCTGAGCACTTATCCAGGAGTAACTCCTGAGCATCAAATGGGTGTGGCCAAAAAAAAAAAACTCAGTCAATAGATTAACTAGTCAACATTTTTCTTAGCATATTCAAATAAACCTGTGTGGTTAGAAAAATAGCCTAAAATGCAGGTGTATTATTAATCACCATTTGGTAAAAACAGTTCAACAGATCACTTCCCAAGTACTAGGGAACTTGAAACTCCACTACTAAAACTCACAAAAAGCAAAGAACAATGGGGAAACTAAGGAGTTCAGCTGCAGTTGCAGAAAGGGAGAAAAGCTAGACAAATCTTCAGGCCTTTCAAAGCTTGAGCCTGGTTGATGAGGACCTAAAATGAACAGTCAGTACACTGGCAACAGAAATCAAAGAAATAATAGCCAATGAAATTAAACAATCAAAAGTTGAGGAACTCAGCCAACTCAAAAAAAGAAGTTCTTTCAGAGAATTCATACAATGGAATTTAATGAGATAAAGAATGTGCTATCAAGCCATAGTAGCAGATATACAAGGCAGATAAAACATATAGATAAACTGAAAAACAAATTCCAATAAAGCATTAATAAATAAGGTAAAAAAGTAAAGAGAAGACAAAAGAATGGAAAAATTTAAAGTACTTAATGAACAAAGACACAAGGAATAATTTCTGAATTATAGGAATACTAGAAAGTAAAGAAAAAAAGGAAAGCAAGTAGTGGGAGAGATAATAGCAGAACAAAACCAAGATGATCAAAATATCTCAAACCAAAGAGAGAGATGGACTTCTTAAAACAGTAAGGGAGAAGAAAAACCTTAAGTGTAGAGGAAAGAACATAAAAATCATGCCAGATCTCCCACATTAAGTGGTCTTGACTAGAAAAGAGTGGAATGACATGTTCAAATTACTGAATGAAAATAGTTCTCAATCTGGAGCCCACTACCCAGAAAACTTCTCATTTATAAGGGAAGGAAGAATAAAAATATTCACAAACAAAAAATAACAGGCAGCATTTGCGATAACTCTAAATGAGCTACTGAAAGGTCACTTATATAAATAAAATAACCAGTTGTAGAAGCAGCAACCCTACGCAGTATAACAATATTACAAATCATAGTGTTTAAAAAGGAGGTAATGGAAGGAAGTGTGTGTGAGAGAGAGAGAGGAAGAGATAGAGGGAGAGATGAGGAAAGGAGGAAAGGAAGGAGGAAAAGTGTCTGTTCCATAGGCAGGCAGTGGGGAGAACAGGAGAGAAACTGTGGGTATTGGTGTTGAAATGTGCACTGATGAAGGGTGTTGTACATAGTATGATTAAAATTCAATCATAAACAACTTTGTAACTGTGAAAAAAGCCAACTATATTATAAACAACCTTGAAGATCATGGTATTTAAATAAAATCAAAAACTTAGTGGAAAACAAGAAACTGGGAGGCATCTCATTACCTAACGTGAAGCTATACTAAAAACTGTAGTGCTCAAAATAGCATGCTATTAAAATAAAGACAGAATTTCTGACCAATGGGTCAGAATAGAATATACAGTGACAAACCCCAAAAAATATGGACAACTGAATTTTGAGAAAGGAGTCAAGAACATGTAATGAAATAAAGACAGCCTCTTCAACAAATGGTGTTGGGACATGTAAGAAATTAAAAATGGATCCATATCTCACACCTTACACAAAAGTCAACCCAAAGTTGAACAAAGACCTTGAGATCAGACTTCAATATATTAAATGCACTGAGGAAAACATAGGTCGAATACTTCAAGACCTAGATCTCAAAGGAGTCTTCAATAATATAGTAACAATGGAAAAGACAATAGAATCAAATCTGAACAAATGGGACTATATCAAAGACAAAAAAAAGTTTCTGTATGTCAAAAGAAACAAGAGTTAAAACTAAAAAACAGCTAAGTGGGAGAAAATATTTGCACTCAACACATCAGATAAAGGGTTGATATCTAGAATATACCAAGTATACCAACCCAAGTAGACCAAAATCCCTTTTAAGAGTTGAGAAATTCGGAGCCAGAGTGGTAGCACAGTGATAGGGCATTTGCCTTGCATCCAGTGGCTGACCCACGACGGGTACAGGCATCCCATAAGGTCCCCTGAGCAAGGAGCGATTTCTGAACTCAGAGCCAGGAGAAACCCAGGAGCAGCGCCTGGTGTAGCAAAAAAAAAAAAAGTTGAGAAACTCAACTTTGGTTCCGGTCTCTGTCGCCATCTGGCGTTAGATTGCTACACCACATTCCCCCGAATATTCCTATGATTCAGTAAACTAAGATTTCTAGTCTTGGGGGTGGAGAGATAGCATGGAGGTAAGGTGTTTGCCTTTCATGCAAGAGGTCATCGGTTTGAATCCCAGCGTCCCATATGGTCCCCCGTGCCTGCCAGGAGCAATTTCTGAGCATGGAGCCAGGAGTAACCCCTGAGCACTGCCGGGTATGACCCAAAAACCACAAAAAAAAAAAAAAAAAAAGATTTCTAGTCTCAGAACGGTAAATTTCTGTATTATTTTCCAACAGGAAAGTTACTTTATTCCTAACCTAGTGAATGACTGCCCATATTTTTACATGAAAACTCGTATTCGTTCGTTCAATTTGTCCTTGCTTTGGTTTGTTTGTTTGTTGATTGTTTTACTTTGCTTTGGGGCCATTCTCAGCAGTGCTCAAGGCTTACTCCTGACTCCATGCTCAGAGATCAGTCTTGGAAGGAATAGGGGTATTATATGTGGTGGAAGAGCTCTAATTGGGTCAGGTGTATACAAGGCAAGCACCTTACTCCTTGTTCTCTCTCTCTCTCTCTCTCTCTCTCTCTCTCTCTCTCTCTCTCTCTCTCTCTCTCTCTCTCTCTCTCTCTCTCTCTCTCAAGGCCAATTAATGTGTCCTTAGTTTAGGCCAGAGAAATTCTATAATGGTTTAGGCACTTATCTCGAATACTGCCACTCAGGTTTAATCCCCATCTTCTCATATGGTCCCCCAACCATGGAAGAAGTGATCCCTGAACAAAGAACCAGGATTGTAAATCTGTGGATGTAACACAAAAATAAAATTCCCTTGGTTTATTGAGGATGTTAAGATGAGGAAACTTAACCCCCAAACAACTGCCTTATCTTTTCCTTCCCCAACAAACTTTGGGGTCCAACTCTATCACACATAATGGGTCAATGACAAAAATAAAAGATGAATTCCAAAGAACATGGTGGCAGAAAATCAGTCCCAGACCCAACTCTGGGGGAACTCACTGCTTCCAGGGACGTTCTATAGAGAAGAGTTTCATGGGATCTTACTTTCTTAGAAAGTATGTAACACTACCAATACTTTCAGCACTCAACAAAATTAGGGTCTTTTCCTATAGAGAAGAAGCAGGAAATTATCTCCTTTACAACTCCTCTAAAGCTGTTACCCCAAACTGAAGATAAAACCCTTTAAGTATAGGAGAGATGAGTAAGACTAGAATGACCAAGCTTGCTGCTCACTACTCAGTGAACATAAAAGAAATGGAAATGGAAACAGGCGCTCTGGTAACAGGTGTGGTGTTAGAATGTTGTATGCTGTGAATGAATGAAGGAAGTAGAAAGCCTGTCTCGAGTTCAGGTGGGGGGGTGGGGAAGAGGGAGATCTGGGAAATTGGTGATGGGAATGTTGCACTGGTGAAGGGGGGTGTTCTTTACATGACTGTAATTATACAACTATAATCGTATTTGTAATCACGGTGTTTAAATAAAGATAATAATAAAAAAAGAAAAAAGAATGTTGTTTGCATGAAACCATATCATTGACAACTACTCAGTGAACATAAAATAAATGGAAATGGAAACAGGCACTCTGGTGACAGGTGTGGTGTTAGAATGTTGCATGCATGAAACCATATCATTGACAATATTGTAAACTTGTAGATCACAATGGCTAAAGTAAAATTGTAAATTATGTGATTAAAATACTATTAAGAGGGGCCGGGCGGTGGCGCTAGAAGTAAGGTGCCTGCCTTTCCTGCGCTAGCCTAGGACTGACGGCAGTTCGATCCCCCGGTGTCCCATATGGTCCCCCAAGCCAAGAGCGACTTCTGAGCGCATAGCCAGGAATAACCCCTGAGCGTCACTGGGTGTGGCCCAAAAACCAAAAAAAAAAAAAAAAATACTATTAAGAAAAAGAAGAAGAGATCGCTTCTCGGCCTTTTGGCTAAGATCAAGTGTAGTATCTGTTCTTATCAGTTTAATATCTGATACGTCCTCTATCCGAGGACAATATATTAAATGGATTTTTGGAGCTGGGAGTCGGAAGAGGAGCTTGCTCCGTCCACTCCGCGCATCGACCCAGTATTGCAGTACCTCCGGGAACGGTGCACCCCTCCTCGGGGAAATAAACTTGTTCAATAAAAGACTTAATCCTTCACAGTATATTTCTTAGAACGTATTCTTTTTGCGTTCACACTTTACTTGATTGCTACCTTGACTTCTACTGATTTCTTATTCTGCACTCATTTTCTTGCGCTACTTTTGTAAAGAGCTATTCTTTTTTTTTTTTTTTTTTTTTTTTTTTTTGGTTTTTGGGCCACACCCGGTAACACTCAGGGGTTACTCCTGGCTATGTGCTCAGAAGTTGCTCCTGGCTTGGGGGACCATATGGGACACGGGGGATCGAACCGCGGTCCGTCCAAGGCTAGCGCAGGCAAGACAGGCACCTTACCTTTAGCGCCACTGCCCGGCCCAAGAGCTATTCTTATAGTGCTCAGTTAGGAGATGGGAAGGAAAGTATTACAGGGTTTGCTAATTCAAAAATTTAGAAGAGGGTTTTACACACTGCATTTGGAAGTATATGAGCCATTATTAGGATTAGATTAAGTTGCACCATTTATCATCTTTATTTTTCTTTTTATTAAAGACACAGTTATAAGAAGCAATAGATAGCAGCTGGACTGAGGGCAATCCCTAGGGCACACTCCTCTCAGTTCCCCCCCCCCATAAATTAAAAAGATCTAAAAAAAAAAAAGAAAAAGAAGAGGAGGAGGAGGAGGAGGAGGAGGAGGAGGAGGAGAAGAAGAAGAAGAAGAAGAAGAAGAAGAAGAAGAAGAAGAAGAAGAAGAAGAAGAAGAAGAAGAAGAAGAAGAAGAAGAAGAAGAAGAAGAAGAAGAAGAAGAAGAAGAAGAAGAAGAAAGAAGGAAGGAAGGAAGGAAGGAAGGAAGGAAGGAAGGAAGGAAGGAAGGAAGGAAGGAAGGAAGGAAGGAAGGAAGGAAGGAAGGAAGGAAGGAAGGAAGGAAGGAAGAAGGAAAGAAGGAAAGAAGGAAAGAAGAAAGAAAGAAAGAAAGAAAGAAAGAAAGAAAGAAAGAAAGAAAGAAAGAAAGAAAGAAAGAAAGAAAGAAAGAAAGAAAGAAAGAGAGAGAGAGAGAGAGAGAGAAAGAAAGAAAGAAAGAAAGAAAGAAAGAAAGAAAGAAAGAAAGAAAGAAAGAAAGAAAGAAAGAAAGAAAGAAAGAAAGAAAGAAAGAAAGAAAGAAAGAAAGAAAGAAAGAAAGAAAGAAAGAAAGAAAGAAAGAAAGAAAGAGAAAGAAAAGAAAGAAAGAAGAAAAGAAGAAAAGAAGGAGGAGGACATTGAGAGATGCTAAAAGCCATAAAGCCAAAACCTGAAATCAGAGAGGTAAAAGAGGAAAGTGGAGGACAAGATCTAGTATGGAAAAACCTTGGCCCAGAGAAGGAAAAACAAAAAATATCTTTAGTATTTCTTGAGGATGTGATCTAGCAATAGGAACAAGTATGAGGAGGTAGGTTGGTTTGTTTTTGATGGTAGGTTTTCTTTTGTTTTGTTTGTGAAAATTGATATTAAAAAAAGAAAAGAAAAAAACATCTAGATACATCAATGGCTCTTTGCCTTTTTTGTTGCCCCTGCCCTTCTGCTTATCTTTTTTTTTCTAAGATAAAAACCTTTATTTTTGTTGCTCAGATTTATCTAAACACTTGGTTCACAGAAAAGCTATTTCTTACAAATTATAAAGGCAGCATTTTGTATACCTTCTGTCCACCTTTCATATCATAAGAAGTGAGTAATTTTTCCCTGAATCCCCTGGACTAAAGAAGCACCCACACTACTGCCCATCCCTAAAATTCAACATTCAATGGCTACATTGGCTTCACCAGACATTCTCACTCCTTCAACCCCTTAAGTGTTGGTGGTTTTGATATTTTTCTGTTAAGACCTCCATAATTATTATTCCCTATATAAATAAAATTATTAGGTAATCACCTACATGAACATGCAAATAGTATCTTAAGTGTTCAGGTATTGTTGATTTATCAAATTATAAGGAATAAGAGTTTGCTGAAACAGGTTGAATATCAAACAACTTGGGACTCTGAAGCTCAAATCACATTGCCCATAAATTTTTAAAAACAGGGGCCGGCAAGGTGGTGCTAGAGGTAAGGTGTCTGCCTTGCAAGCGCTAGCCAAGGAAGGACCGAGGTTCGATCCCCCGGCATCCCATATGGTTCCCCCAAGCCAGGGGCAATTTCTGAGCACTTAGCCAGGAGTAACCCCTGAGCATCAAACGGGTGTGACCTGAAAAACAAAAAAAAAAAAAAAAAAACTTTAAAAACAATGAAGAGGAAAGAAATATGCTCTGGTAAACAGGGACAGTAGTGACAGAAAATCATTGAGATCAAATAAAGCCTCAAGCCATTTCAATGAGGAACTTAAACCAACGCTCCTTAAAATGGCAATAAAAATAAAACAATAATTGGACAAACAATTCAGCCAACTGAAAGATGAACTGATCCAAGGTATCAAACACTTCATACAAATGGAAGTAAAGGATTTAAAAAGTACAATAGCAAGCCACAGTAACAGAATTCAACATGGAGGAACTGTAGCAAATTGAAGTATATCAAAGCATATTGTATTATATGGAACACAAAATACCAGCCATCACCAATAATTAAGCTACAAAAAGTAAGAGAAATTAAAAAATGAAAGAGAATTATAATTTGTGATACAAAGTGGAAGCCTCATGCCCCAATCCCAAAGAATTGGGGAGCGCAGGTCTGGAAGCAAAAGTAGAAACAGGAAATAATCCACGTAGATTTGAAGAGAATAAAACAGGTTTAGGAAAATTCCACCACAAGCTCTCCACTCACTAGCAAAAGATGCCAGCAAGCAGATAGACTAGTTGTGGAAACTGAAACCACAACCAGCTTCTCTTTATTAGGAAGAGAAAGACCACCCCTTTGAGTGACAAACAGGTAGGGTAAGGGATCAATGCAAAAGTACTTCCAGTCCATGAGTGACAAGCACTAGCAAAGAATTATTCTGGACAGAATGAAAACCAGTTAGTCCAACAGTGATAGTAAGAGTAAGAAGAATAATCTTTGGATCATATGACTACCAGAAGGACTACCAGAAGGAGAAAAAAAGATTGGTAGGGGCCGAAGAGATAGCATAACTGTATGGCATTTACCTTAGACGCAGAAGGACGGTGGTTCAATTCTCGGCGTCCCATATTGTCCCCCGAGCCTGCCAGGAGTGATTCTGAGCATAGAGACCTGAGCGCTGCCAAGTGTGACCCAAAAACTATTTAAAAGAAGGAAAAGAATGCTTGGTAGGGGACAGCCTGTAGGGTTGTTCCTTGCATGTGACTGAACTAGGTTCAATCCCCAGAATCTCATATGGTCCTCCAAGCCTGCCAGCAGTAATTTCTGAGCATAAATCCTGAACAGTGCTGGTGTGGCAGAAAAAAATAATGTCTAGAGGAATAAATAATTACAGAGAACTTTCTTGATCTCTGGAGAGAAGCACCGGCACAGATTCGAGACCCAAGGAGTAACTAACAAAATAGACTTAAACAATACAATGCCAAGACACAGTAATCAAAATGCTATAATCAAAAGATAAAGACAGACTAAATAAATCAGCAAGAGAGAAGAAAAACTCAAATACAAGGGAAACAACATAAGAATCACAACAGTCTTTCCATATAATATCTTACAAGCCAGGAAAGAGTGGGATGGCATTCAAAGTATTGAATTAAAAAAAAAAAAAAAAAACTTTGAGGATAGAATAAACTACCCTGTAAAGTTAACATTTAGACTTAAAGGACAAATAAAAACTTAGTCAGACAAACAAAACTGGCAGCATTTGCAACAACTAAACCAATCCTACAAAAATTACTAAAAGCCCCCCTATTAAAAATTGGCACATGAAACTATCCACACACAAATACACAAAAAGGCAAAACAAAAAGGGCAAAAATATATCATTAATTGCTCTATGTCGATGCAACTAAACTCCCTTATATAAAAGGCATACAGTAGCTGGATAGATCATTAAAGAAAATTCACCCATCTGCTCCCTACAGGAAACAAACCTAAACTCACAGGATAAATACAGATTCATAGTGAAAGGATGGAAAATAATCACACAAGACAATGGAAGAAAAAAAGGTGGGGTATCAAGGACTGATTAGTACTGACTCTAAGGAAACTTCTGGGGTTCCTTGAAAGGTGTATGCACAGAGTCAGCTAAGGGAGACAGAGGCCAAAATCTCAAGTTGGGTTCAAGCTCTGTTCCGTTTATTCAAAGCAAAAGGTGAAATACTTATACTCAATTTCTTGGCACAGCATATTTTCAGACAAAACTAATTTACCAAAAAAGCACAGGGGCAAATTGTTTGAGGCATGTTCTGACACAGGGCAGTTTCACACTCTTGAGCCACTTTTGCTATCTGAGGTTTTTAGTTAGCAAGGTCAGTTCCCAGTAACTAGTGTTATTTCATTTATTGTTTTGGTCTTATTCAAGTTCATGCATTCTGAACTGGGGTCTAACATGTTAACACTTGATATGACTGCAAATAGGTTGACAGCTAAGTAGATTTGAGTAGTAATTATTCTGTAAGACTAAATAAAGAGTACTTGAATCTATACAAATGTCCCTAGTAAGGTGTGTTTATATAAATCTGACTAATATTTAAGAGAATCTCTAAGAAAGTGAGTAATAATTATTTTATAAGACTAGATAAATAATGCTTGAATCCATGTGAAAAATGTTAAATCTGAGTAATCTTTAGAATATTAGCTGAAGTTATATCTCAAATAATAATATTTATGCTATATTTTCTTTTTTCCTAAATGTCTCGTGTACAGTCAACCAAGGTTTTTCAGGGCTCTTATGCCTGTGAGTACATGTTACTATCCAAGCATTCTTCCTTACAGGTGCTACTTTTCTTTTCTTTTTTTATAATTTTTTTTATTTTTAATTATTAGAACAAGGATGCAAAGAAAGAGGACAAGGTAAAGTTACAGTGGAAGGACAATCACCCATAACATAATTCTCAGAAGTCCCCTTGCTGATACCTTAACTTTGAAATTTCAGCCAAAGAACCAAAGAACATTAAGATAAATAAGACAGAATCCATGTACAATTACTTTGTCCCTCAAGTCCTCAGATTGTAACACATTATAATATTTCTTAACAGCATACCAGGCAATCTAAAGCCATAAAACTTACACATTACAGGCATAGTATTTTTTTACATTTCCATATACAGGCATATTAGCTTAAGTTAACCTCAAATTTTAAGTGGGTTCTTTTTAAGGATTAGTCAAAGGAGCACAGTAAAAATGGTGTTAGAGTGGCAATTGTTGTTTGCATAGGCCCATCAAAATATGAGGGACATAGAAAGAAATAACCTTGACCTAAATACAAAGAGACCTGACACCTGAAGTTTTCTGGCACAAGACTAACTCTCTAAGCTCCAGGCAAGCTAGATCATCCAATCCAAGACATTGTCTGTAGTTCCAACACACTTTTATTTTTCACACAGTCTCTGTTGTTGGTATCATGTTTCTGTATTAAAAATCCTGGAATCTGGGGCCAGGCGGTGGCGCTGGAGGTAAGGTGCCTGCCTTGCCTGCGCTAGCCTAGGACGGACCACGGTTTGATCCCCCGGCGTCCCATATGGTCCCCCAAGAAGCCAGGAGCAACTTCTGAGCGCATAGCCAGGAATAACCCCTGAGCGTCACAGGGTGTGGCCCAAAAACCAAAAACCAAAAAAAAAAAAAAAAATTCCTGGAATCTGCATATCCTACATTGAAGTCGGGATGTGGAGCATCCTCTCGTTTCACCTCACAATCAAAGGGCAATGCAGGGAGACAGGTGCTACTTTTCAAACGCTTTCTCTACAAGTACAGGCAGCTTTCCTGCAATAGTAGACAGCTTTTGAAAAAAAAATATAAAAAAACTCCCTCGGGTAGCTGGAGTCTTTTCAAATTTGGTGCTTTCCTAGGTTTCAGGATCTGTTAACACGGGGGACTGTGTTACACTGGGGCAGTCATACTTAAATAGATCAAAGACCATTCAATATCAAGAAAGTATTTGGATACAATAATGGATTCTACTTATTGGTTAAGAAAACAATAGTTCAAGAAATACTATCATAACATTTATATACCAAATAAAACTCCATAAATGTTCATAAAGCTTATGCTTTATGAAACGCATTAATGAAACACAATAGTAGTGGGAAACCTCAAAACTCCACTTTCACCTCTAGACAAACAACTAAATGAAATGTCAGTAATGAAACAAGAGTCCTAAATGAGTAGTTAAAATTGGGAATGTTGGGCATATACAGGGCTCTTCACACACACACACACACACACACACACACACACACACACACACACACATACACACACAAATAAGAACATGCATTCTTTTCTAGTGCTTTTGGAACCTTCTCTTATATTAAGGAATAAATTAAACATATAATTGACAAATATAGAAATAGTAACAAATAAGCTTCTCAGACCATAGTGCTGCCTTTATTTTTATTTCTTTTTTCTTTTTTTCTTTTTTTTTAAATCTGTTCTTTATTAGGACTTTAGGTCCTAAGTGCTTAAGAAAGAGATAGGAGAAAGACCTTAGGAAAGAAAAATAGCCCATGCTCATTGGTTGTTAAAATGGCCATTCTACCTAATCTATTATATAGATACAATGATATCACCATCCAAATTCTGACAACATTCTTCAAGGGCTTAGAGAAGTCAAGAAAAAGTTTGTATGGAATCAGAAGATACCATAAATAGCCAAAGTCATATTGAAAATTTTTAAATGTAGAGGTATCTCATTACCCAATTTGAAACTATAGTATAAAGCTATAGTGATCAAAATTGCTTGGTACTGTAATAAAGATAGGATCTCTGATTAATGGAAGAGAATCAAAAACCCCATATATATGGACAATAGATTTTTGTTTGTTGTTTTTGTTTTTGGCCTAGCAATTCTCAGGGATTACTCCTGGCTCTGCACTCAGAAATTACTCTTGTCAGGTTCAGGGGTGTCAAACCAGGTCAGTGCAAGTGCAAGGCAAATGCCCACCCTGCTTTGCTATCACTCTGGTCCCAGGACAGTCTATTTTTTATAAAGTAACAGAGAACATGAAATGGAGTAAAAATAGCTTCTTCAACAAATGATGCTGGCAAAAACACAATACATAAAAACCTTCTGCACTTCTATGTTCATCACAGCACTATGTACATATAGCCAGAATCTGGAAATAACTGAAGTGCCTGAGAACAGATCAGTGGCTAAAGAAACAGTGATGTGTCTACACAATGGAATATTTTGCAGAATTTTGAAAAATGAAGTCATAAAATTGGCTTATATATGGATGAATGTGAAGAGTATTATGCTGAGTGAAATAAGTCAAAGGGGGATAGACATAGATTAATGTCACTCATTTGTGGAATATAAAAATAATTAAAAGATAATGTGGATGGGCCAGAGAGGTCGCGCTAGAGGTAAGGCATCTGCCTTGCAAGTGCTAGCATAGAATGAACAGCGGTTCGATCCCCCAGCATCCCATATGGTCCCCCCAAGCCAGGAGCGATTTCTGAGCGCATAGCCAGGAGTAACCCTTGAGCATCAAATGGGTGTGGCCCAAAAAAACAAACAAAAAAAAGATAATGTGCAAATAATATTCAAAGACAATAGAAATGAGAGCCAAGAGGGCCAGTTTATGGTAGAAAGCTTGCCACAAGTAGTAGAGCAGTGCAGTTAGGGACAGTATGACAATGATAGGTGGAACTGATCACTCTGGACAATAACTGGATAATAAACAGAGATAAAGTAATATTCATGGCACCCCTTCATCAACAATAGTGAAAACCCCATTGTCTACACTGTTTATATCCCTATATCATTACAGAGTGATCTTGCTCTCTGTTTTCATCATTCTTAGTACAGAGTGTCTATTCTATGAAATGATACATGTATAATAGGAAAAACAATAAAACCTTACTATGGTCAGCTCCAGGCTACCTTGGGCTCTGTTAATAGGCAGTGTCCAGGTGCCAACGTCTTTACTGTCTTATCTTTCTTAGCAATGACTGTTACCTTGAGGCATGACAGAGCAATGAGAACTGAAGATGATCTAACAGAAAAGACAGTTGTGACACTGAGTATGACATTTACTCATGATGTTTTTGGATGCCCTAGACTGGAATATGAAAACTATATTTACTCTTAGTTCACTAAAGAACTTTATACATTTTCAACAATAAATTGAGATTTAATATATTATGAATGCTCTATGTGTGAGTGAGGGTTTTATTTGTGTTGAGGGGCATTTTGGCACCCACATCTGGTGGTGTTCAGGATTTACTCTTGGCTCTATGCTCAGGAATCACTCCTGGCAGTACTCAAAGGTCCATTTTGGGTACCACAGATTGAACCTAGTTTAACTATATGCAAGGCAAGCATCTTATCTATTGCACTACTTTTTTTTTTTCCTAGACAGAATTTTATTAGATATCAATTATTCCTTGACATAGTTGCTTGAACAATGCAAATTTTTTTATTAGTCTGTATCCTTAATACTGCATAAGAATATACTGATAGGTTATTAACAGGTATTCTGACAGGTTAATTTTTACATATCCTTGAATTTCCAGGAAAAAATTGTGTATAAATCTTACCTAGTTAGATCATTGCTTAATATACATCCTCAAATTAGGCACAGATAATAGAAGCCAGTCAAGAACCATATATACTTATATTAGTCAAAATACTAGTTTTAAGAGGTATTTTCCAAACAAGGAATACAGATTTATTAAGGAGCTATCTTGGGTCATGAAATTAGAATAGCAGCTAGGGTACATGCTCTAATATGCCCCACCTGTGTTTGATCTCAGGCACCCAAGGACCTCCTGACAAGTGTAGTTCAGGAAACCTCAAGCATGACAAAAACTGAGTCACATCACATTTTTGGCCAAAACCTCAGTCCCAGTTGGCTAAATATTGTTGGAATTGCTCTCAGATATTTTGAGCCCTGCTTCAGAGTTCACACATACAAAAATTAGTTCTCTATTATAATTTTGGATGGACAAATATGATGCACTCCATCCTTACTCAACAGCTTTCAAATCTTCCAATTCATTTATTTCTTGCTGTGAATTATTTTAACAACAACATCATCATTTGGACTTTTAATAAACTTTTAATTGGACTAAGCATGAAAATTTAACCCTTTCTTAAGTATTCAATAGATCCACGACTTCTAGAAATCTGAATTTTAAAAAATGCTCAATTTCTCATCAGTAACTTGAAAAATAAACTGTTACCTGGATAATTATTTATCACCTGCTAGAAATCTTTCCATATTTTTGACAATTTTATATGAGCATTATTTTATTATTGTTTTTAAAGTATTTACAAAACCCTCCTTACTACCCCATCTGTATATATTAGGTCAGAGAGTTTATTCTATGTTGCTATTGTGGGGTCATGAGACTAATAACTTAATGGCTTTTATGGAGAAAGGAGCCACATTCTAAGTAACTACAATTGCATTTTAATTTAGACTGTTAATAATTGTCACACACTGATTGGCTAATAAATGGTTTGTGACAAGTTTGTCCTCCTTTTCCTTTTTTTTATTTAAACACCTTGATTACATACATGACTGTGTTTGGGTTTCAGTCATGTAAAGAACATCACCCATCACCAGTGCAACATTCCCATCACCAATGTCCCAAGTTTCCCTCCTCCCCACCCGACCCCCGCCTGTACTCTAAACAGGCTCTCCATTTCCCTCATACATTCTCATTATTAGGACAGTTCAAAATGTAGTTATTTCTCTAACTAAACTCATCACTATTTGTGGTGAGCTTCCTGAGGTGAGCTGGAACTTCCAGCTCTTTTCTCGTTTGTGTCTGAAAATTATTATTGCAAGAATGTCTTTCATTTTTCTTAAAACCCATAGATGAGTGAGACCATTCTGCGTTTTTTTCTCTCTCTCTGACTTATTTCACTCAGCATAATAGATTCTGTGTACATCCATGTATAGGAAAATTTCATGACTGCTTTTGTGCTAGATAGGCCTATGTTTTTGCTATATATTCTGACTGGGATTCCATTCTTCTGACCTTTCTTATGTGGAATTTCTAATGTATATATATTTGGAGGAAGATTGGTCAAACCCGCAGTACTCAGGGGTTACTCCTGACCCTGTGCTCAGAAATCACTTATGGCTGGCTTGGGGACCATATGAGATGCCAGGGATCAAACCAATGTTGGTCCTGGGTCAGTTGAGTACAAGGCAAACACCCTATCACTAGCCCACCTAATGTAGGTTTTTTTTTTATGTTCTAGCAATTTTTTTTAATGCATAATTTTTTTTATTTAAACACCTTGATTACATACATGATTGTGTTTGGGTTTCAGTCATAAAAGGAACACCACCCATCACCAGTGCAACATTCCCATCACCCAAGTCCCAAATCTCCCTCCTCCCCACCCAACCCCCGCCTGTACCCTAAACAGGCTCTACATTTCCCTCATACATTCTCAGTATTAGGACAGTTCAAAATGTAGTTATTTCTCTAACTAAACTCATCACTCTTTGTGGTGAGCTTCCTGAGGTGAGCTGGAACTTCCAGCTCTTTTCTCTTTTGTGTCTGAAAATTATTACTACAAGGGTGTCTTTCATTTTTCTTAAAACCCATAGATGAGTGAGACCATTCTGCGTTTTTCTCTCTCTCTCTCTGACTTATTTCACTCAGCATAATAGATTCCATGTACATCCATGTATAGGAAAATTTCATGACTTCATCTCTCCTGACAGCTGCATAATATTCCATTGTGTATATGTACCACAGTTTCTTTAGCCATTCGTCTGTTGAAGGGCATCTTGGTTGTTTCCAGAGTCTTGCTATGGTAAATAGAGCTGCAATGAATATAGGTGTAAGGAAGGGGTTTTTGTATTGTATTTTTGTGTTCCTAGGGTATATTCCTAGGAGTGGTATAGCTGGATCGTATGGGAGCTCGATTTCCAGTTTTTGGAGGAATCTCCATATCGCTTTCCATAAAGGTTGAACTAGACAGCATTCCCACCAGCAGTGGATAAGAGTTCCTTTCTCTCCACATCCCCGCCAACACTGTTTATTCTCATTCTTTGTGATGTGTGCCATTCTCTGTAGTGTGAGGTGGTATCTCATCGTTGTTTTGATTTGCATCTCCCTGATGATTAGTGATGTGGAACATTTTTTCATGTGTCTTTTGGCCATGCGTATTTCTTCTTTGTCAAAGTGTCTGTTCATTTCTTCTCCCCATTTTTTGATGGGATTAGATGTTTTTTTCTTGTAAAGTTCTGTCAGTGCCTTGTATATTTTGGAGATTAGCCCCTTATCTGATGGGTATTGGGTGAATAGTTTCTCCCACTCAGTGGGTGGCTCTTGTATCCTGGGCACTATTTCCTTTGAGGTGCAGAAGCTTCTCAGCTTAATATATTCCCATCTGTTAATCTCTGCTTTCACTTGCTTGGAGAGTGCAGTTTCCTCCTTGAAGATGCCTGTAATGTCCTGTAGTGTTTTGCCTATGTGCTGTTCTATATATCTTATGGTTTTGGGGCTGATATCGAGGTCTTTAATCCATTTGGATTTTACCTTTGTACATGATGTTAGCTGGGGGTCTAAGTTTAATTTTTTGCAAGTGGCTATCCAATTGTGCCAACACCACTTGTTGAAGAGGCTTTCCCTGCTCCATTTAGGATTTCCTGCTCCTTTATCAAAAATTAGATGGTTGTATGTCTGGGGAACATTTTCTGAGTATTCAAGCCTATTCCACTGATCTGAGGACCTATCCTTATTCCAATACCATGCTGTTTTGATAACTGTTGCTTTGTAGTACAGTTTAAAGTTGGGAAAAGTAATTCCTCCCATATTCTTTTTCCCAATGATTGCTTTAGCTATTCGAGGGTGTTTATTGTTCCAAATGAATTTCAAGAGTGTCTGATCCACTTCTTTGAAGAATGTCATGGGTATCTTTAGAGGGATGGCATTAAATCTGTATAATGCCTTGGGGAGTATTGACATTTTGATGATGTTAATCCTGCCAATCCATGAGCAGGGTATGTGTTTCCATTTCCGTGTGTCCTCTCTTATTTCTTGGAGCAGAGTTTTATAGTTTTCTTTGTATAGGTCCTTCACATATTTAGTCAAGTTGATTCCAAGATATTTGAGTTTGTGTGGTACTATTGTGAATGGGGTTGTTTTCTTAATGTCCATTTCATCCTTATTACTATTGGTATATAGAAAGGCCATTGATTTTGTGTGTTAATTTTGTAGCCTGCCACCTTGCTATATGAGTCTATTGTTTCTAGAAGCTTTTTGATAGAGTCTTTAGGGTTTTCTAAGTAGAGTATCATGTCATCTGCAAACAGTGAGAGCTTGACTTCTTCCTTTCCTATCTGGATTCCCTTGATATCCTTTTCTTGCCTAATCGCTATAGCAAGTACTTCCAGTGCTATGTTGAATAGGAGTGGTGAGAGAGGACAGCCTTGTCTTGTGCCAGAATTTAGAGGGAAGGCTTTCAGTTTTTCTCCATTGAGGATAATATTTGCCACTGGCTTGTGGTAGATGGCCTTCACTATATTGAGAAAGGTTCCCTCCATTCCCATCTTGCTGAGAGTTTTGATCAAGAATGGGTGTTGGACCTTATCAAATGCTTTCTCTGCATCTATTGATATGATCATGTGGTTTTTATTTTTCTTGTTATTGATGTTGTGTATTATGTTGATAGATTTACGGATGTTAAACCAGCCTTGCATTCCTGGGATGAAACCTACTTGATCGTAGTGGATGATCTTCTTAACGAGGCATTGAATCCTATTTGCCAGGATTTTGTTGAGGATCTTTGCATCTGCATTCATCAGTGATATTGGTCTGTAATTTTCTTTTTTGGTAGCGTCTCTGTCTGGTTTAGGTATCAAGGTGATGTTGGCTTCATAAAAGCTATTTGGAAGTGTTTCTGTTTGTTCAATTTCATGAAAGAGTCTTGCCAAGATTGGCAGTAGTTCCTCTTGGAAAGTTTGATAGAATTCATTAGTGAATCCATCTGGACCTGGGCTTTTGTTTTTCGGCAGACATTTGATTACTGTTTTAATTTCATCAATGGTGATGGGGGTGTTTAGATATGCTACATCCTCTTCCTTCAACCGTGGAAGATTATAAGAGTCCAAGAATTTATCCATTTCTTCCAGGTTCTCATTTTTAGTGGCGTAGAGTTTTTCAAAGTAGTTTCTGATTACCCTTTGAATCTCTGTCATATCAGTAGTGATCTCTCCTTTTTCATTCCTGATACGAGTTATCAAGTTTCTCTCTCTCTTTCTTTGTTAGGTTTGCCAGTGGTCTATCAATCTTGTTTATTTTTTCAAAGAACCAACTTCTGCTTTCGTTGATCTTTCGGATTGTTTTTTGAGTTTCCACTTCGTTGATTTCTGCTCTCAACTTTGTTATTTCCTTCTGTCTTCCTATTCTTGGGTCCTTTTGTTGAGCATTTTCTAGTTCTATTAGCTGTGTCATTAAGCTACTCAGGTAAGCTCCTTCTTCCTTCCTGATGTGTGCTTGCAAAGCTATAAATTTTCCTCTCAGTACTGCTTTTGCTGTGTCCCATAAGTTCTGATAGTTTGTGTCTTTATTGTCATTTGTTTCCAGGAACCTTTTGATTTCCTCCTTGATTTCATCTCGGACCCACTGGTTATTGAGCATGAGGCTGTTTAACTTCCAGGTGTTAAAGTGTTTCTTCTGAGTCCCTTTGGAGTTCACAAATAATTTCAGAGCCTTGTGGTCAGCGAAGGTAGTCTGCAAAATTTCTATCCTCTTGATCTTATGGAGGTATGTTTTATGTGCCAGCATGTAGTCTATCCTGGAGAATGTCCCATGTACATTGGAGAAGAATGTGTATCCAGGTTTCTGGGGATGGAGTGTCCTATATATATATATCCACTAGGCCTCTTTCTTCCATTTCTCTCCTCAGGTCTAGTATATTCTTGTTGGGTTTCAGTCTGGTTGACCTGTCCAGTGTTGACAAAGCCGTGTTAAGGTCCCCCACAATTATTGTGTTGTTGTTGATATTATTTTTCAGATTTGTCAACAGTTGTATTAAATATTTTGCTGGCCCCTCATTCGGTGCATATATGTTTAGGAGAGTGAATTCTTCCTGCTCTATGTACCCCTTGATTAATATAAAATGTCCGTCTTTGTCCCTTACAACCTTCCTGAGTATAAAGTTTGCATTATCTGATATTAGTATGGCCACTCCAGCTTTTTTATGGGTGTTGTTTGCTTGGATAACTTTTCTCCAGCCTTTTATTTTGAGTCTATGTTTGTTCTGACTATTCAGGTGCGTTTCTTGTAGGCAGCAGAAGGTTGGATTGAGTTTTTTGATCCATTTAGCCACTCTGTGTCTCTTAACTGGTGCATTTAGTCCATTGACGTTGAGAGAAAGAATTGTCCTGGGATTTAATGCCATCTTTATTTCAAAATTTGGTGTGTCTTTTGGGTAGTCTTGTCTTAGATTAGGTCTTTCAGTTTTTCTCTTAAGACTGGTTTTGTGTCTGTGAAGTTTCTGAGCTGTTTTTTGTCTGTGAAACCATGTATTCTTCCATCAAACCGGAAAGTGAGTTTTGCTGGGTATAGTATTCTGGGTGAAGCATTCATTTCATTCAGTCTTGTCACAATATCCCACCACTGCTTTCTGGCATTGAGCGTTTCTGGTGACAGGTCTGCTGTAAATCTCAGGGAAGCTTGCTTGAACATGATTTCCCCTTTTGATCTTGCTGTTTTCAGAATTCTGTCTCTATCTGTGGGATTTGTCATTGTGACTAGGATGTGTCTTGGGGTGGTTTTTCTGGGGTCTCTTTTGGTTGGTACTCTTCGGGCATGCAGGATTTGATCACATATATTCTTTAGCTCTGGAAGTTTCTCTTTAATGATGTTCTTGACCATTGATTCTTCCTGGAAATTTTCTTCCTGGGTCTCTGGGACTCCAATGATTCTTAAGTTGTTTCTGTTGATCTTATCATAGACTTCTATTTTCGTCTGTTCCCATTCTTTGACTAATTTTTCCATTGTCTGCTCATTTGCTTTAAGTTTTTTGTCCAATCTCTCCTGCTGTATGGAATTGTTATGTATCTCATCTTCCACAGCACCAAGTCTATTCTCAGCTTCTGATACCCTGTCCCAGAGCTTATCCATTTTGTCATTCACTTTGTTTACTGACTTTTTCAGTCCTGTTAGTTGACATGTTATTTCAGTTTGGAGTTTTGTCATTTCTGCCTTCATATTTTCTTGGTTCTTATTAGTGTTCTGTTCAACTCGATCCATGGTTTCTTGGAGTCTGTTGAGCACCTTCCATATTGCTAGTCTAAAGTCCTTATCTGAGAGGTTGATTAGTTGTTCAGTCATTATCTGGTCCTCAGAATTGTCATCTTCATTCTCTATGTCTGATGCTGGCCTGCGTTGTTTCCCCATTGTCACACTTGTATTGTGGGTTTTTCTACGTGTTGTGGTGGTATTCATTGTCTATATGATGTAGGCAGCACACTCCTCTGGCTCCTCCCTTTCTGGATGGGCTGACTTGCCTCTAAGGGAGGGGAGTCCTCCGTGGATGCAGCCTCACACTGGGTCAAATCTTAGGCCCGAGCATGCAACAGAGAAGACAGTCCAGAGAGAAATGTTTGCTTCTGTGATATAGCGCCGTTCTTAGTGTGATTTTTCCTTCTTGTTGCAATGGAGTTCTTTCCTTAGAAAGAGCCTCTTTTTGCCCCACTCGCAAGAGTTTCACGCAAGAGGACAGTAGACAGACATAGACAGGTCACACTCACAGTCTTTCACAGCTGAGCCCCACTGGGCCGGTGTACTTTCGCGGATTTTCCCCGCCTGGTGTCACACACAGGGAGCCAGCTTTTGCAAAGGTTAGCCGGTTTTTATGCTCTCCTATTGCACTACTTAATGAAACCAGATCTGGGTTGTTTTTTGTATTTGTTTTTTTTTATCCATAGATATTTTTCTTTTCTTTTTTTTTTTGTTTGTTTTTTTGTTTTTTTTGTTTTTTTGTTTTTGGTTTTTGGGTCACATCTGGCAGCACTCAGGGGTTACTACTGGCTCTAGCTCAGAAATCGCTCCTGGCAGGCTCAGGGGATCATATGGGATGCCAGTATTTGAACCATTGTCTTTCTGCATGCAAGGCAAACGCCTTACCTCCATGCTATCTCTCCAGACTCTCATAGATATTTTTATTACAATATTTTACTTAGTAATGCAGACGCTTAGGCAGTACCTATAAATTTTCTAATAGAACTTCAATATTCCCTTTTTGGCTAAAACATGCTTTTATATTTATATAGGCCTATTCATATTTTTCCCTAAAAACATTCTTAATTCTTTTTATTCTTATTAAAATGTACATTTGTATAGTTTACCTATTTCATGTAAATTTTAAAATACATTAGCACAGAGTTATTTGTAATATTAATTTTAATGTATATACCTCTAAAAAAAGATACTGCTTTTGAAAATAATACTTTATTGACTCACCATTGATTTACAATATTGTAGAATTTTAGGAATGTGTAGGCTCCATATGTGGTATATAAAAGTATGTAAGGACCTCATCTGAGTGGAAAGGTTTCTGGCACCATAAAAAGGCATTGGTGTGTGCAAATGAGTGAGTATGGAGCTTAGTAGCTGTTCCTATGGCAGTATACTTCAAGGGCAGAGGCATCCTGTATCTCTTAGGCCAAGGGAATTCCCGTTCTAATTTCCCCCAATATTTACCTTGCCTATGCAAAAAGAAGGAGGAGGAGAAGGAGGAGGAGGAAGAGGAGGAAGAGGGAGAAAGAGGGAGGAGGAGGGAGGAGGAGGAGAGAAAAAGGAGGAGGAGGAGAAGAAGAGGAGGAGGAAGAAGAAGAAGAAGAAGAAGAAGAAGAAGAAGAAGAAGAAGAAGAAGAAGAAGAAGAAGAAGAAGAAGAAGGAGGAGGAGGAGGAGGAGGAGGAGGAGGAGGAGGAGAATAAGAAGGAGGAGAAGGAAGAAGAGGAAGAGGGAGGAGGAGGGAGGAGGAGAGAAGGAGGAGGAAGAAGGAGAAAGAGGAGAGAAAGAGGAGGAGGAGAAGAAAAAGAGGAGGAAGAGGAGGAGAAAGAAGGAGGAGGATGAGGAAGAAGAAGAAGAAGAAGAAGAAGAAGAAGAAGAAGAAGAAGAAGAAGAAGAAGAAGAAGAAGAAGAAGAAGAAGAAGAAGAAGAAGAAGAAGAAGAAGAAGAAGAAGAAGAAGAAGAAGAAGAAGAAGAAGAAGAAGAAGAAGAAGAAGAAGAAGAAGAAGAAGAAGAAGAAGAAGAAGAAGAAAAGAAGAAGAAGAAGAACGCTTTTTTACCTTTTTTGTTTGTTTGTTTTGGGGGCCACACCCGTTTGACGCTCAAGGGTTACTCCTGGCTAAGCGCTCAGAAATCGCCCCTGGCTTGGGGGGGACCATATGGGACGCCAGGGGATCGAACCGCGGTCCTTCCTTGGCTAGCGCTTGCAAGGCAGACACCTTACCTCTAGCACCACGTCATCGACCCCGAAGAACCCTTTTTTAAGAAGTTGCTGGTCTGGTTTGGTTTGGTATTTTTTCGTAACTGATGGTTTTGGTTTTTGGTTTATTCTTTTTTATTCTTTTTGTACTTTTGTTGTTACTCCCTTATTGGATTTTTTAGGGTTTTTTATTTGTTGTTTGTTTTTTTGTTTTTGTTTTGTTTTGTTATCTTTTTCTTCTTTTTTCCCTTTCTTCTTCTAAATGGATATTTATAACACCTAGATGGACTCCTCCTAGTTTTTCTCTTTTTTGTTTGCCCTTTTTTTTCTTTCTTTTCTTCTCCCATATCTTTTCTTATATTTCCAATAGAACTACATTACTAGAATCACCTTGATCGGCCTCATAATTTGAGGGGGGGAATGGATGGTACCAAGACCAGACAGCCATATGTTCATTTGGTGGAAATAAAAAATTATCTGACTTGAATACCAAATCCACAGTCAATGCAATACATTCGATACTCAATATACAACAAGCTATACAAGTGGGGAACAGTTGCACTAGCATTACAGGGGGTAAAGGAGGGAGATGTGGGATGCATGCTGAGAACAGGGGTGAAGGGAAGACAACACTGGTGGTGGAAATGCCCCTCACTCATTGTCACTATGTGTCCTAAATATTACAGTGAAAGATTTGTAATTCACTTTGACCACAATAAAAAAAATGTTTAATGTATGTAAGGAGTTAGTAAGGGATCATTGTACTTTGATAAATAGCCAAAGTCAAAAGCACTGACAGTTTTGAGTACAAAACTGAGTTTACATGGACCTATTGGGAGGGGTCCTTGGGACACGGATGGAGCGAGGCAAGCTCTCTGGTGATGGAGGTGATGTTGGAATGTTGTATGCAAGTATTTTTTGACATTATTGTAAACCCCAGTACTTCAATAAAAATGGTTTTTAAATATTTGACAAAAATCTAAGAAGTAAATACTCTATAGGTGAGAATGGGGCAAACAGACAACTCAGTTTATTTCTGATGAAAATGTACATTAATTAAACCTCTTATGGAATATTAGAAGAAACTCCAATCCAGTTAAACTCACAGGTATGCTGATATTTCAGCTGAAAACTCCTTGGGAAGGGGTAAGCCAAGTTCCTGATGATGCCCCAGCAGCTGCACCTATACTCCACAGCCTACACCATATAAATGGCCCAACTTCTTTGCTTCATAATTTATCTTGGAAGAGACACCAAGTCAAGCAAAGGAAAATCTCAAGTACACTGGTCTTTAGGCCGAAATCCCTGGGGCCTTCTTAGGAAGGGTGCAGGCCAAGAATTGTCCTAGATTCTTGGCACACTTGGAGTGTATGACCACCTACACATCTATGAGACACCTCCAAAGTATACAGCATGACAAATTAGAAGGAAACAAAGCATAGAAGTCAACTAAGCACATATATATATATATATATATATATATATATATATATATATATATATATATATATATATATATATATATATATATATATATATAAAAGCACTAACAGTGGGGAGCTGGAGAGATAGCATGGAGGTAAGGCATTTGACTTTTATGCAGAAGGTTGGTGGTTCGAGTCCCAGCATCCCATATGGTCCCCTGAGCCTGCCAGGAGCGATTTCTGAGCATGGAGCCAGGAGTAACCCCTGAGTGCTGCTGGGTGTGACCAAAAAAAAAAAAAAAAAATAAAGACAAAAAAATAAAAATAAAAACACTAACACAAAAGGCTCAACTAGCAACAAACAGCTCAGTAAATCCTCACTTAAGCACTTTAATAACACCATTGTAAGATACAATTTCTTTTACTGAACTTTTTTTTTTTTTTTGGTAATTCCACTTACCATTTTGTTGTAACAAGCAATAAAAATAACTTATTTTGTGCCTGCTAAGGGGGTAGGCTTTGGGGATGAGAGGGAAACTGGGGACAATGGTGGAGAGGTTACACTAATGATAGAATTTGTATGGGAACTATATTATAAATGTAAAGCATGGTGTTCAAAAAAAAAAAGTTAGAAAAATAAATAAATAATAAATGTATTTAGTTGTTCTAATAAAAAAGCATGACTTCACCAGAAAAATCCACATCATAATTCATAGAAACACAATTAATAGAAAACGGACTTTTTTTTTAAATGTGTATGTAAAAATAAAAACTCCGTGAAGGCAATTTTGGAGCAAGTATTAGTATTCATAGTTATATATCTATACTTGGATAAGTGTTGGTATAGGACTTTGGATTGGTCCTCATATTGCCTTCTAAATAGATGTCTCTCGATTGGATCCTTTGGTTTACATGTTAAATAAATGTTTTCCCATTGCCTCCTCATCTGTCTTTTAAACCACCACCCACCCACCCCGCCCCTTGGGGGTGAGCTTTGTTTTTCCCAATAAAGGCTACTTTGGAGGCCTGGAAAGGAAGCTGCCATCTTGGCTGATGATTCCATATGGTGGAGTGATTGGCTTTTGGGTGTGAATTTCTGGCCTGCTATTCCTTCCCAACTGGACGAGGATTATTTCCTATGTCAAAAATGCTGCTGGATCTGCGTCTCTTGTCCTACCCCGATTAGAGGCATGGGGATCCCTCTCTCTCTCTGAGGATAGTGGAATGCACGTCCCACCATTTCACAGATAAGTAAAACTCTTAGATGTTGTTTGCTTTTTTAGGGGGCTGGCTTTTGGCTCCATAGAACTAGGTTCAAAGTCAACATTTCTTAGACCACTAGATGGCATTAAACTCAATCAGGAGTTCTTTTCACTTTGCAACCCGCCCCCACCCCGAAAGAAACTGAGGAAAGAATATGTTTTTCTGTCCCCAAAACCTCTAACAGATCCACTCTTCAGGACAGCTCTGTGACTGCAAGTGACAGGACTCGAGATTCTGCATTGGGAACTGGGAAAAAGTTCAACAGGCTGTAAACATGTTGCTTGCAGAAGGTCTGAGTTCAATCCTGAGCACCACTGGGTGCAATTCATAAGCACAGAGTGGGAGGATCCCCTAAGCTCCTGGCTAAAGCCCCACAATAAAATTAATTTTTGATCCACTTTGTTCAGGATGAGGTGGGATTGTTCAGGACTCCAAAGAAACCTCTAAGTATTCTCCAAGTTCTTTCTTTCCATTCATACCTAATCTTGGAAAATGATAAAATGTGACAAGTGGGAAAATATTATATATAAGGGAAGGAATAAAAGATTAGGGATATGAAAAAGCTATAATTTAGAGCATAGGAAAGGATAAATGAAAATAACTAGAACTAGAACTCTAGGACAAAACAGAATCTCTAGCATCACACTTGTTAGGATTTGTCTCTCCAAGTTGAACACTCTGACCTCCACAGAACACAGAAACATTGTTCTGCGTGCCTTACATGAGACTTAACTAGTTCCCCTGATATAATACATTTAAGTTTTATTGTTGTTGTACTCCCCCTAATGGTGCTCTGGGCTTACTCCTGACTGTATTCAAGGGTCATTCCTGGTGGGACACTGGGGATCATATTTGGGGCAAAGATCAAACACAGGCTGGCCGTGTGCAAGGCAAAATGCCTTACCCACTGACCTATCTCTCCAGTCTTTAGGGGTTTTTTTTGGGGGGGAGGGAATTTGGGCCACACCCAGCTGCACTCAGGAGTTACTCCTGGCTCTGCACTCAGAAATCGCTCCTGGCAGGCTCAGAGGATATGGGATGCCAGGAATCGAACCCAGGCCCATCCCGAGTCGGCCAAATACAAGGCAAACACCCTATGGCTGTGTTATTGCTCCAGCCCCTCCCAGTCTTCTTTTAAGGAGACTTAAGAGATTTATCAGGGTCTGAACCTCATCAGGAGATAAGAGGAATTGTTTTTTCTATTTTATAGAGAAATGACATTTGATGTGGAGGGTAAGAAATCTCCAAAAGCTTATTTCACATCTGTGACATTTGAGAAGCAGGCATGGAACAGCAAGACAAGACAGGAGTTGGCAAATTCCTGTGTGCAAAAAAAAAAAAAAAAAAAAAAAAAAAAGCACACCCTGCTCTCAGCTGCTTTGAGGCAGAAAACAATTCCAAAGAAGATTCCATTACTTGCCTGGAAAGTACCTGCTACTTCTGGGAAAGTGAAAGTTTCTCTTTCCTAGAACAGGAGGCTTCAAAGGTTAAGTCCCTGCCAGGTTGGACATACACAGGTTTGAACTCTCAGTGCTGGTGTATGGGGAGGGTTGTGTGTGAAGACAGTTCAGGAGGGAGATCTGCTCATTTATTTATCAACTATGAATCGAGTCCTGGGCCAGGTAACAGATATAAAGTCTTAGAAGCTGGTGGACTTATGGATTAGGGCATTTTTCTGAAGACTGAAATGCTATTTCAACATAAATTCAGAAAGGCAGAAGGTGAAAGGCGCAATTCAAGAATGGCCAGGAAACAACAGGTACAAAGGTACAAAGAGAAGGGTGTTTATTTTGGTTGAGTTTAAAGCAACAGGAATTGGGAAGATGAGTGGACTAGAAAACCTTGTGGGCTGAGAAAGATCTGTGAAGAGCCAGACTAAGAGCACTTGAAAGATCCTCTTATAAATGACACTGACTTCAGGGACTTCTAGGAAGAAAGATGACTGTGAAGAATGACTGCAAGAAATGGACAAAAAGGGGCCTTGATGACAGCTTAGAGGGCATGTGGAAGTAGCCAGGGTTCACTTTCAGCAGGCATTATGAGGCCCCCAGCACAGCCACACACAACTCCCCACCTCTGGCACAGAACAAGTAGTCCCTCCCCACCTCTCACCTCTAGCACCAACAAGTGTGATTCCCATCCCTGAAACAAATCCAAAAAAAAACAAAAGTGAATCAATGATGAGGAATCTTTTGGGAAATGAATTTGTCTAAGACTAAGAAATTCTAACTAGGAGACTAGAAAGAAGTGAACAGATTCAGAGCCTCACCTGATTAGTCATGAACACAAAAGGCAATAGGATTTATTTGTTGAGAAGGTAGACCTGGATCAGATCTGCATTCAGATCCAAACTCTACCCAAATCCAAACTTGAGAAAGTTTAATCTCTTTGAGATTCAATTTCCTTATCTACAAAAAATACCGGTAGCTCAACTTGGACTCCATGTGATGAAACAGCAACCGTCCAACCCAGAACCCCAGATCCCAGATGTGGAACAGACGCAGGTCCCAGCAACAGCAACAGGAAACAAACTCCTCCTGGGGAAACTCCGAATACCATCCTGGCACCTACTTGCACCAGTTTTAACATGACATCCTGGCATGAGGAAATGGCTGCCCTATCTCATCACCTAATGATAATGATGCAATCAGGAGACATGTCAGTCTTTGCCCTAAGCAAAAATCAAAATTGCTATTTACAGAAAACTGACTTTGACAAATATGGATTGGACAGAACCTATCAAGGGACCAATGAGGAAGTTCCTAAACTAGGCCTCGTCCTAGGATTCCTACAAAAACCAAGATCTCTAATTCTAGAGGTCTGACTTTGACAACTGTGACTATGCAGAACTTCTGGAACCATGCTGAAAGACTATAGCCTAGGGCCTGGGCCCTAGGCTCTGTCCTAGAATCTGAGCAAAAATCAAGACCACTAATCACAGAAGATTGATTACAACAACAGTGATGGAACAGAACTAGAACTGTAAAGAAAAACTCTCCCTTAGCCTTTGTCCTATGACCTACGCAAATAACAAGATCTCCAGCTACAAAGGCAGAATGTCATCAACCACATCTGAGCAGAAAGTTTTCTGGCACCATAAAAACACCTTGGGGTATGAAAATAAGTGAGTATGGAGCCTGTAGTAGTTTCCATAGCAGTATGCTTCAAGGGCGGAGAAACCCTGTATCTCTTAGGCAAAGGGATTTCCTGTTCTAATTTCCCCAATATTTAGTGTATCTATGCAAAAAGGGAAAAAAAAAAAAAGAAAAAGAAGAAACACAACCCTTTTTTAAGAAGTTACTGGTCTGTTTTTTTGTTTAGTTATTTGTTTATAGCTGGTGATTTTGGTTTTTGGTTTATTCTTTTTTATTTTTTTTGTACTTTTGTTGTTACTCCCTTATTGTTTTTTTTTTTTTTTGGTTTTTTTGTCTTGTTTTATTTTGTTACCTTTTCCTTTTTCTTATTTTTCCCCTTTCTTCTTCTAAATGGATATTTAGACACCTAAACAGACTCCTAGTTTTTCTCTTTTTTTGTTTGCCATTTTTCTTTTCTTCTCCCATATCTTTTCTTATATCTCCAATAGAGCCACTTTACTGGAATCACCTTGACCAGCCTCATAATTGGAGGGGCAGAAATGGATGGTACCAAGATCAGACAGTCATATGTTCATTTGGTGGAAATAAAAAATACAAAATTCGGGGCCAGAGAGATAGCACAGCGGCATTTGCCTTGCAAGCAGCCGACCCAGGACCTAAGGTGGTTGGTTCAAATCCCGGTGTCCCATATGGTCCCCTGTGCCTGCCAGGAGCTATTTCTGAGCAGATAGCCAGGAGTAACGCCTGAGCACCGCCGGGTGTGGCCCCCCCCCAAAAAAAAATTCACAGTCAACAACAACAGTATCGATATACAATCTACAACAAGCTGTACAAGGGGGGAACAGTTTCACTAGCATTACGGGGGTGGGGGGGGGAGATGTGGGATGCATGCTGGGAACAGAGGTGGAAAAAGGGCAACATTGGTGGTGGGAATGCCCCTCATTCATTGTCACTATGTGACTTAAATATTACTGTAAAAGATTTGTAATTCACTTTGACCACAATAAAAATAAATACCGTATTTGCCAGCGTATAAGACGACCCCCTAATTTTACAGTTAAAACATAGGTTTAGGCCTATATTCGCTGTATAAGACAGAACGTTCCTGTGCTGCAACTGTATGTACCACAGTAAGCCAATCACAACAAGCAAAGGTTCAAAGGGTATACTGTAATAGACTTCCTCTCTGACTCTGGCCAATCTAAGCAGGCTTTTGACAGTGTAGATTAGGGTACAGAACATTGTCTAATTTGCATGCATCAAAAGCCTGCTTGGATTGGCCGAGTTAGAGAGGCGGTCCGAGAAGCCTTGCAGTGATTGGTGCAGGATTGAATTGGAAAATTCGTTTCATGGCAATATCCAGATGATTTTCATTTAGCGGCATATCGAGACGTTTTTCAGGACATACTTGGCATATAAGATGACTCCAGATTTTCGGTTGACTTCTTTCGTTTCAAAAGTCGTCTTATACGCCGGCAAATACGATATTTATATATATATATATATATATATATATATATATATATATATATATATATATATATATATATATATATATATATATATATATATATATATATGGGTAGCTAAGCTCATAGGGCTCAAAGTAAGAATTAAATATATTGGGCCCGGAGAGATAGCACAGCGATGCTTGCCTTGCAAGCAGCCAATCCAGAACCTAAGGTGGTTGGTTCGAATCCCGGTGTCCCATATGGTCCCCCGTGCCTGCCAGGAGCTATTTCTGAGCAGACAGCCAGGAGTAACCCCTGAGCACCGCTGGGTATGACTCAAAAACCAAAAAAAAAAAAAAAAAAGAATTAAATATATTAATAGAAGAAAAACGCTTAGCATAGTTCTTGATCATATTAAAATTACTAATGGTACCTATTAGTGCTGCTTTAGTCATGCCATTATTTAAGGAACTATGTTTTTGTCCCTTCATCCCTCATTTTACCCCAAAGTTGTCAGACACAGGTGGGGTTAGGGAAGGAAACAGAATGATACAGTCATAAATATTTGTGTCAGATTGGCTGACTAACAGAAAGAACATTAACAAAAAAAAATCACTTTGGGGCTGAAGAGAGAGTACAAAAGGTAGGGCACTTGCCTTGTACAAGGCCAGTCCCAGTTAGGTTCCTGGCATCCATATACTGTGATTCATTAGGAACGATCTGAGGACAGAGCCAGGAGTAAGTCTGAGCATTGCCAGATGACCCAAAAGCCTAAATAAATAAATAAATAAATAAATAAATAAATAAATAAATAAATAAATAAATAAATAAAAAATAAATAGTCAGGTTGATTATTCCAAGAAGTAAGACAAAGGTTAATTTATTTTCTCAAATTAATGTGTTTAGTCATAAATAAACACAAAAACCTATTTTAATATATATATTTATTTTGACACAGTTAACACCTAAGCACCAAGGAAAGCTGCTGAACACAGATAAAAGGGTCTTGGACACAGACAGTCCAGCTTCACACACCACACACCCCCAACACACACACACACACACACACACACACACACACACACACACACACACACACATGCAGTTATGCTCAGGCTGATCAAAGGTTCATGATGCCTCCAGCTTCAGAAACCACAATCAAGGACATGCCTCAAGAGACTCCAAGTAGAAGTGTCCTAGACCAAGTGACAGTGACCTGTCACCTCAGGTCTGTAGCTGCTGCACCAGGCGAGAGTAGAGGTCGTCGCCCTCCAGGAGCTGTGTCTGTTCCTGCAGCTCTCCCTGCTTCAGCACGAGGACCTGGTCAGCACTCTGGATGGTCTTCAGCCGGTGTGCAATCACCAGCACCGTCCGGTCCCCACTGGACATCCAGTCCTGCAGCTGCAAGGGACGACCACAATGATGAGATGATGAGAACAGTTCAATACCAAGTCCCCATATAATTGAGCATTGGCTCATGTTGTAAAGGACAAACAGGGAAGCAGAAGTTATGGATCCACCCTGCCTGGCTCTCTTAGCTGTACTTTTGGAGCCAAGTATGCGCAGTATCCTGAGGGACCAGCACAAGGGGATGTCACATCACCATATCACCGTATTCTCTATGACTCCTCCTGAGAAGGAGCAGATGCCCTAAACTACCAAAGATGCCATTTACCCCCTCATTACCCAATTCAGGCCCTCAGGTCCCTCTACACCCAACTCCTGCCATCTGCCGCAGCCGCAGTACTTACAGCCTGTTCACACTGGACGTCCAGGGCACTGGTGGCTTCATCTAGGATGAGAACTCGTGGGTCCCGAACAAGGGCCCGTGCAATGGCTAGACGTTGTTTCTGTCCCGCAGCCAACTGGCTCCCTTTCTCCCCTACATCTGAGGAAAGGAGAGAAAGACCCGAATTCACACACATGAGCAACAGTGATAACATCCTGTCCAAGAGCAGGGCTGTGCACAAAGGAACTTCCCACGTCATCCAGTTAGGAGGCATGTGGCCTAGTGAGGTGTAAAACCTGGCATGTGGAGATGCTAAGCCTGGTGTGAAACCTACTGAGAAGCCAAGTGAGGAGGCGCGAAATGACCAATGTGAGACCTGGTGATGTGTGAAGCCTGGTATGAGGCCTAGTGAAGAAGTATGAGGCCTGGTATGAAGATTCTGTCAGGCATAGTAAATTGGTATGAGGGCTGCTGTGAACCCTACTGAGACAGTGTAAGCCCTAGTGTGAGGCCTGGTGAGAAGGTGTGAGGCCTGATATGAGTCTTGTGTGAGGCCTGTTGTGAGGTGTAGTGAGAAGGTGTAAGGCCTAGTATGAGGCCTCCTGAAGAGGTGTGAGGCCTGGTATGAGCCCTAGTAAAGAAGTACTAGGCCTGATATGAGACTTGGTGTGAGGCATAGTGAGTTAGTGTGAGGGATGATATGAGACCTGATGAAGAGGTATGAGCCTTCAAGTCTGTAGCCTAGAGACTAGCAGGGATCTCAAACTCGCGGCCCGAGAGCCATTTGTGGCCCTCCATACAACATTTTGTGGCCCTGCCCTAGAGGAATCTTTTTTTGTTTTGTTTTGTTTTGTTTTAGTTGTTTGGGTCACACCCCCCAATGTTCAAGGCTTACTACTGACTTTGCACTCAAGGACCACCCCGACTTTGCCTCCAGCGGCCCGCAGGTAAATTGAGTTTGAGACCCCTGCTAGAAACAGGCTCCAGCAGATCATCAGCTACAAAGTGGGGTAAGGAGGAAAGTGAAAGCCTAGGGAACCAGAGAATTATAGAGACACAACCCTCGTTCCAAGAGTAAACCCAATGTCTTTCTGCCCAGGACACCTGTGTTCAGTCCATGCTCCATCTCTTCAATGAACTCGTCAGCTTTGGCAGCCTTGGCAGCAGTCATGACCTCTTTATCACTGCAGCATTTCAGCCCATAGGTGATGTTGTCCCTCACAGAGCCAGAGAAGAGCACAGGCTCCTGCCCGACCACAGTCACCTATGAAGAGGTGAGGGGGGCAGAAACTGTGTGTGAGCCCCACACCAGGCACCTCCCCTCTCCCTGCCCATCTCCCTCATAACTGCTCTCTTTGCACCTGCTACTTCTTCCCCTCCTGACCCTCTTTCTCCTCCCACCCACCTGTTTGTGCAGGTAACGGTGCTCATATTGGGAAAGGGGTTCCCCGTCCAACAACAGCTGGCCGGCCGTGGGCTGGTACAGATTCTGCAGCAGTGCAGCCACTGTGCTCTTCCCGGACCCATTGGGCCCCACCAGTGCCGTCACCTGGCCAGGATGTAGGGTGAACGTCAGCCCCTAAAAATGCAGGGCAAGAGTTAGGGGAACCTAGCCCTTCTCATCCTATCAGAGGTGAGATGAGCCCTTTAGAGACAAATGATCTAGAGGCCAGAAGGTCTGGCCAGGCATAACAGCAAAGAGCAAGAGACTAGTTCTCCCACCCAGTTTCTTATAGGCACCTTGAGCACAGGCTGGTCAGGGCGACTGGGATAAGCAAAGGAGACATCTTGGAATTGAACCCGGCCCTGCAGAGAGGAAGGGGCCAGTGTGCCAGGAGGAGGCAGCTTTGGTTGTCTGTCCAGGTATTGAAACACCTTCTCAGCAGCCCCTACATTGCTCAGCATGTCCCCACACATGTATACCAGGGTCTGGAAAACAGGAATAGAAGATCATCATATGTACATCCACCAGAAGCCACTCCCCCAGCCATGCCACCCACCCCACATGTGCCACTTCAGTCATGCTTCTCCCTAAATTTGAGTGACGTTCTCTGCCCTAACTGTGCAAATGGGTACAGTTGAAAGTGGAGCCAAGCCCTGGTGTTAGTTTGATGGATCAAGGTACTTACTGGTCATCAGTGGTTGATGCTACCTACCACAGATAACCGTATGAAAAAGAGAGATGTATGTTACAAGGCATGAGTGCAAAGTGGAAATTTGGCCATTTGCTGCTGCACATGATACATTTTGGTGATTATTGATTTTTAGGCTGTGTGGTTGATTTCAATATTTACATTTTAGAGATACGTACTGAAATACGTGTAAGTGAATATCTTGGATTTGCTTCAAAATAAATGGTAGACTGGGCTGGAGCAATAACACAATGAGTAGAGCATTTTCCGTGCACATAGCTGACCTAGGCTCAATCCCTGGTATCTCAGATGGTCCCTCAAGTCTACAGGAGTAATTTCTGAGAGCAAAGCCAAGAGTAATCCTGAGCACCACCAGATGTGGACCAAAAAACAACACACACACACACACACACACACACACACACACACACACACACACGAGACATAATATAATTATGCTGGCAATAAGCTGATTACTATTAAAATAGGGGGAGTGAAGAAGTAGGACAGTAGGTAGGACACTTGCCTTGCACACAGCCAACCCAGATTGGATCCCTGGGATCCCAATGTTCTCCTGAGACTGCCAGGAGTGATTTCTGAGCACAGAGCTAGGAATTCCTGAGTACCCCCGGATATGACCCAATAGAAAAAAAAATAAAACAAGGGAAGGGGACACTTACAAGAGAGATAAGCCAGGGATAAGGGGCTTGCCTTATAAACAACTGACCTCACTTCTACCCCTGAGGATCTCCCAATACTTCCAGGAATGATACTGAGCACAGAGTCAAGAGTAAATTTTGGGCAATCTAGGTGTGTCCCTCCCCTCAAAAAATAGAAGACAGGCAGTGAGTACACAAAGGTTTATTATCATGTATCTCTTTTTTGCATGTATGTGAAAATCTCAACAAAATGAGTTGCAGGGCAGGAGAGATAAACCCATATTTTGTCAGCTGAACCCTACCAGGAATGATCCCTGAACATAAAGCCAGGAGTAAGGCCTGCATACTGCCAAATGTGGGTCAAAACCAAACAAACAAAAAACACCCCTAAGAGATGGTTTGTTTTGCTTTCTAGTTGTGTTTATTTGGAGGATCACACTGATTTTGCTTGGGGCTTACTCCTGGCTCTGTGTTCAGGAATCATTCCTGGAGGGGCTCTTGGGACTCATTAGTGATGCCAAGGATCAAACCCAGGTATAAGGCAAACATCCTACTTGCTGAACTATGTATGGTTCTGTATGGCCCCTGTTCTGATTTTTTTTTTGGGGGGTGAGTTTTGGACCACACCTGGCAGTGCTCAGAGGTTACTCCAGGCTCTGCGCTCAGAAATCGTTCCAATTGGGGAACCATATAGGACTCGGGATGGAACCGGAGTTTTTCCCAGGTAGGCCACGTGCAAAGCAAACATCTTACCGCTGTGCTATGGCTCCAGTCCCTTGTTCTGTTTCTTTTTATTTTGTTTTGGTTTTGGTTTCTGGGCCACACTGGTGATGCTTAGGGGTTACTCCTGGCTATTCGCTCAGAAATCGCTCCTGGCTTGGGGACCATATGGGATGCATGGGGGGGGGGGGTGTGTTCGAAGCGTGGTCCATCCTAAGTTAGCGCATGCCAGGTAAATGCCCTGCAGCTTGCGCCACAGCTCCTGCCCCCCTTGTTCTGTTTTTTTTTTTTTTTTTTTTTTTTTGGTTTTGGGCCACACTCGGCAGTGCTCAGGGGTTACTCCTGGCTGCCTGCTCAGAAATAGCTCCTGGCAGGCACAGGGGACCATATGGGACACCGGGATTCGAACCAACCACCTTTGGTCCTGGATCGGCTGCTTGCAAGACAAACACCGCTGTGTTATCTCTCCGGGCCCTTGTTCTGTATTTTTAAGGGAAGAAACAAACAAAAGCTCTAGGCCCAGAAGATCAGAGAGGAAACCAATGAGCAGCAGGTTCTACTTACATGCACATATTGACCCACACCCTCCTGGTAGAGGAGGAAGGAGAGCAGCCCGCCTTGGGTGAGGTCCCCTGCCAAAATTTGCCTCAGCCCACAGTTCAGCATCAGCACGTGCACCCCCAGCTGTAACACCTGGAAAGGGGAGGAGAGGCAAGGATAAGAAAGAGTCGTCTCCCCCTTCCTGGCCGTCCCTAGCCCTTCCCCAGCCTCTCACCCTCCGCAAGAGCAGGTAGAGGGCCCGTTCCCAGTCTCTCTGCCACCACAGCTGCCGGCATCGTTCCAGAGCCTCCCGGTAGCGACACACTTCCAGCTCTTCTGCCCCAAAACTGCGCACCGTCGGCAGCCCGCCGACTGCCTCCCGCACCACCTGCCCAGCCTTGGCCACTGCATCCTGGATCTTCTGAAGCAACGCCTGGAAAAGTGGGGTGGGGTGGGGAGTGAAAGGGGAAGACTGAGCACAGGACAGCAGACCCTGCTTGTGCCAGTCCTCACCATGCTCTCTCCGAGACAGAAAATATATCAGGCTATCTCTTTCCAGCTTCTGTGCCTTCCCTCCCAACAGAATTGATAGAGTGAAGAAGGGAGGAAAAACAGTGAGTTCTCACTGATGGTGATGAAGGAAGACACTTGCTTTATTAAGACTCTTGCTTTTTAAAACTTGTATTTGAAATCATTCCTACCATCCCTGGTGTCAGACATATGATAAAAGGGGAAATTTTCCTACAGGACCACAGTTAGTTATAAAAGGTGGAGAAGTGATTTGGAATCAGTTAAAACTCTGAAGATCAGAGCTAAAGCCATAATATACAGATAGAACTAGATAGGTAGTACGGAAAGTAGGGTATGAGGTCTGGTTCCTGGCACTACAAAAGGTCCCCCTGCCAGAAATGATCCCTGATCAAAGAGCCAGGAGTAATTCCTAAGCACTATGGTATGGCCCTTTTAAACTCCTCCTCCCTGATCAAATAAAAGAAAAAACAATGAAACAATGAGAGGGAGGGAGGGAGGGAGGGAGGGAGGGAGGGAGGGAGGGAGGGAGGGAGGGAGGGAGGAAGGAAGGAAGGAAGGAAGGAAGGAAGGAAGGAAGGAAGGAAGGAAGGAAGGAAGGAAGGAAGGAAGGAAGGAAGGAAGGAAGGAAGGAAGGAAGGAAAAGGGAAGGAAAAAAAGAAGGAAGGAAGGAAGGAGAGAAAAATATTAGATGAAAATAAGGGAATGTTGGGGCCGGGCGGTGGCGCTGGAGGTAAGGTGCCTGCCTTGCCTGCGCTAGCCTAGGACGGACCGCGGTTTGATCCCCCGGCGTCCCATATGGTCCCCCAAGAAGCCAGGAGCAACTTCTGAGCGCATAGCCAGGAGTAACCCCTGAGCGTCACAGGGTATGGCCCAAAATCCAAAAAAAAAAAAAAAAGAAAATAAGGGAATGTTGACCTGAGTTTGGCAATGATTTCTTGAATAAGACACCAGAACCACAGACACCAGCAAAAGAAGAGCTTGGACATCATCAAATTTAAAACTTTCAAGGATCAAAAGATTATATTAATAGAGGGAAAGGTAGTCCAGAGAACAGAAAACAAAGCATTCATCTGATAAAGGGCAAATGGCCAAAATATATAAAGAACTCACTAATTTAAAAATAAATGCTATTTTTGTATCAGCAAGGATTTGACTAGATATGGCTTTTTCTATATTTAAATAATTATATTTAAAATGCACATTAAAAATGCTCAATATCTCCTATCAGGAAAATGCAAAACAAAACTTTCAAAATAAGCTGTCAACCTTACAAACACTAGGTTGACTGTCAGATATGTAGACATTCAAGAAATGAACAAGTTTAGCTAGAGAGTTGATAGTCCACGTGCAGATTAAGATCTGAGGACACTTAATGTGAATTACTGGACCGCTGGTGGCCACATGGGATGCCCTTCATGTGGGAGTCCTGTATTAAATCTTTTATCTGTCAACCCTGGGGAGGAAGACAATATTCAAAATTTTTACCTTAGCTTCCTCTTTTCTCAAACATTCATTCCCTTAGAAATGTAAAACCCCCTTAGGCTTAGTTAGCATTAGAGAGGAATTTGTCTATTATCTGCCCTTCTTCCTAAGATTATTTCTGAACAATAAATATCCTATTGTTTAATGTTTATTCCTATTGTAGCATAGTTAGGGCACTCAGTCCACAAGGCTGGGGGCCCCTAACCCCAAGTTTTTCTCTATTATCTCTATCTTCTTTTCTTAATCCTTGCCCCTGCTTCAGATTCATTCACCTGGGGCTGGAATCAGGCAGATGACTGGTTATAAAAACAAGAAAATAGGCCCACTACATTCTGGAGTTACCTGCATTCTAGCTCAAAAAACATAATTTATTTTCCTTTATCTTTTTTTTTTTTTTGGTTTTTGGGCCACACCCGGCATTGCTCAGGGGTCACTCCTGGCTGTCTGCTCAGAAATAGCTCCTGGCAAGCCCAGGGGACCATATGGGACACCGGGATTCGAACCAACCACCTTTGGTCCTTGGATCGGCTGATTGCAAGGCAAACACCGCTGTGCTATCTCTCCGGGCCCTATTTTCCTTTATCTTACTGGCTCTCTGGCGCTCTCGCTCTCTCTCTCTTTCTCTCTCCTTCTTTATCTTTTCTTCCTTTCTCATAATTCCCCCCCAAAAAAATCTTTTACTTCACATACACGCAAATAACAAGTGATGAAGAAGGACATGGAAACTGAAATGCTTGTATATTTTTGGTGCGAGTGTAAAATTATGCAGTTGTGATGGGGAAAAAGTATAGATTCTTTTCAAAGTATTCAAAATAAAATTGCCATATGATTCAGCAATTCTCTGTCCAAGGAGATATAAAAAAAAATTTTTTTAAAGTGAAGACTCCCACAGATATTTGTACACCAGGTTTATAGTACCATTGTTATTCACAATTGCCCAAAAAATCCATTCATAGACAAATGAATAAACAAATTAGGCCTGTGTGTCAATAGAGTAACATTTAGCCTTCGCAAGGAAGAAAATTCTGATTTATGCCACGATAGGGATGAGCCCTGAAGAGATTATACTTCATGGAATAAGTCAGTCACAAAAGTAAAGACAGATGATCTCATCACATGATATGTCTAATGAAGGCAAACTGGAGGCAGAAGTAGAACAGTAGAGCCCGGAGAGATAGCACAACAGCGTTTGCCTTGCAAGCAGCCGATCCAGGACCAAAGGTGGTTGGTTCGAATCCCGGTGTCCCATATGGATCCCCCGTGCCCGCCAGGAGCTATTTCTGAGCAGACATCCAGGAGTAAACCCTGAGCACTGCCAAGTGTGGCCCAAAAACCAAAAAAAAAAAAAAAAAAAAAAAAAAAGAAGAAGTAGAACAGTGGCTACCAGGCCCAAGGGGAGGCAGATATGAAGCTAGTGCTTCATTGCCCTGGGTTTTCAGTTTGGAGAAAATGAAATACATTCTGGAGTGGTTGGTGTGGTGGTTGCATAGTAAAAAGAACGTTCTTATGTGCTTAATACCTCAGAAACCATATGTCTGATGCTATGTATATTTTGCTGCAATGAAATGAATATTGGAAGGAGACAGTAGACATACAGATGTTCAGATTCTGGCATGTGTCCCTTTCTCCATATGCTGTTCAATTTCTCCTGCTAATCACAGAAGGCAGCACCCATTACCTAACTTCCTCTAAGATCTCATTTTTAATCTTTGGTGGGAAAATCTTTGAGACTAGGGTGTGTCATCATATACCTATAAAATCATATTTTCCTTTTTCCTTTCACCTTTTATGAGTTAATTAGCACAAGTACCCTTAATTACGTCAAACCTAAATCTCAGGTGATTTATATTAAACTCTGGCTAATAATAAAAGTAGTAGAAAAAGCAGCAGAGACCTAGAAGCTTAGGTGGCTCAGTAAGATCCAAAATGCTGCTCAACACCCCCTGGCCGAAACACACTTTCTCCTGTAATTCTGTCTAGTTTCTTGTACAATGCTTCTTGCTGCCAACCTGTTCACTCCAGGGTTGGCACAAACACAAACATGATGAATACTGCAAACTGCAGGCAGCAGCCTCCAGGAAACCAGCCAATCAGCGAACCGCAGAATTTTCCACACAAGGATGGACACTTATTCTCTCCCAACCTCTAGGAGGGGAGAAAAATGTGTTTTTACCCTCATTCCACCTAACCCTCTCCAACATCATCCCAGGGGAACTCTCTAAAGCCATCAGAGCCCCTGGGGAGTTCAGTGCTTCCCTGGAGTGACCCAACATTAGGATATACCTGACGGCGGACATTGTAGACCTTCTCAGCGGCTATCATGAGTGGTACTTCCAACATGGAGAGGAGTGTGAGTCGTGGTGACAGGCTGAGCATGAAGCTGTACAGTCCCACCACTTTCACCAGGCTACGCAAGAGCACATTGGCATTCAAAGGGAGCCATCGGCTCATGAGAGAGGTGTCTGAGTTCAGCCTAGAATTCAGCTCCCCTGGAAAGAACAGAACAGATGAGATGACCATGTGTGGCATAGAACCTCCCCAAACTCCCTCAGACCTTCCTCCCAACACCCTCCCTAACATACAGAGTCTGTGGTAATCACTACCCTGTGCTCAAGAGAGAAAGATGATTCAAGCCCTGGTGCCATGGCACAGGAGACATTGGGTATGCACGGAAGGAAATTACGGGGCAAGGCAAGTTAGGGAATGGGGCAGATCCCAGACCTGCACTCCAGGCCTCACCTGTCTTAGTGTCCTGGAAGAAACCGAGATCCTGGTGCAGAAGGGAGGAGAAAAGCTGCTCCCGGACCCTCAAGTTGACTCTGGACATAACCATAAGAAAGAAACTTCCTCTGCAGCCAGCAAACACAGAGCTATGGGCAGGAAAGAGACAGTGGGTTGGTTGGTGAAGGGGTCAGAGAGGCAGAAATGGAGGGGACAAGGGAGAGAAGCAAGGAAGAAAGCACAAGGTGAATGAAAGAAGAGAGTTATCAAGCAAAAGAGGGACAGAGGAAAGACAGGAAAAAGCAGAGGAAGGAAAAGAGAATATTTGAGCTGGGTGTGAGAACAAAATCATAACAAATTCAGAACTGCTTATGAAGCTCTTTACAAAGGAAGAAGACAGCAGAAGTAAAAAAAAAATAGCCTCAGGCTGGCTTCTGACTCCACCTTTTTTTGGTGTTATCCTTCCAGGCTTCTCCTCTCCCCAGGTCTCTCTCTCTTTCCACCCCATCCCCAAATCCCTTTCCCTCTCTGACACACACACTGCTTTGTTTTAACTATAGCAAAAAGTTGTACAGTTTCAGTCTTCCCCTCTCCAAAGCCCTTAGTCATACTGTTCCTAATCTCTACTGTCCCTAGAGTTAGAGAATTCTTATTTGAAAAACTAAATGTATTTATATAACAATTTTAAAACTTAAAGGGAAAAATGTGAAAGCATAGAAACAGGTATTTTACAAAATATGGGTTTCTATTACAAATCTAGATAGGTACAGACTTACAATGATGACTTAACCATCATTGGAATGAAGGAAAGGAAGCCATGGGAGAAAGCTGCTTGTTTATTTATTTTTATGACAGTTCCAGTGACTGAATCCAGGCCTCATAAATGCAAGACAAGTGCACTTTTCTCAGACCCAAGGAGAAACATTCTAACAATAGGAAATGAGAGCATGAGAATACAAGAAAGGCCTCAAGTGTTCGCATGGTTGAAGCCTTATAGTGATAGTTTCATGGCAGAAAATAAGAAGTCAGGAGAGAATATTGCATTTAAGCTCCAGGTATGTGGGGTGTGAAACAATGTTCTGTGGGAGTTGTCAAGGAAGGAACAGATTATAATACTGTGTCTGAGCATGGAAAAGGGGTGCTGGGAGTCTGCAGAGATGAACTGAGTTAGCCAATAGGAACAGTCTTCCTTTATTGCTTGTTTGAGGATTACATTGGGCAGAGCTCAGGAGCTATTCTGTGCTCAGTGTCACTCCTGGCAGTGCTGAGGGATCATGTTATATCGGGATCAAACCTGGGCATGCTGTATGCAAGGCCTTTGGGCAATCAATCTGACCCAGGAAAAAGATCAATGAACTGACAGCCAAGAGAACTAAAAAAATTGGTGAACTGACTTTGTATGCAGAGGCCTGGGTACAATCACCAACAAGACCTGGCCCCCACCCCCACCCCAGGACCTCCTGGAGCAACCTACAAGCAATAAGCCAGGAACAATACCTAAGCATGGCCCCAAAACAAAAATAGATCATAGAGTGAGTCAGAAGGAAGTTCATAAAGAAGGGTCTAGAGAAGAGGAAAGTTGTCCAGAGGCAGTGGATTAAAAGTAGAAAGGAATTCATAAGAGTCACCTGAAGAAATGAATCATTGGCAAGACTTTATTCTAATGTTGAGTGATACAAATAGTTCAGAACATTTTTTAAGCAGTGGATTGGTCAATTAGAGGTTCACTTTTGTGAGACTGGAGAAATAGTACAATGGGTAAGGCATGCAGCAGGACTAGATTAGAGCCCTATTACTTTCATTCGATGGAATATAAATTTTGAAAATGCTAGAAGAGGACAAGAATTGGGTGCTGAAAGGAGATAAACTAAAAGTTATGATGCCCCTCAGTAACAATATTGCACAGCACACTGTCTAAAATGGGAAGAAATAAAGGAGTGGGGGTCTGCCCCAGAGGTAGGCAGTGGGGAGGATCGAAGAGAAATTGGGGACATTGGTGGTGGGAAATGTATGCTGGTAAAAGGTATTATTGTACATTATATCGTTGAAACTCACAAAATACAAGTGGGGAATTTGAAAAAAAGATAGATGTGTGTTTTCATTTCAGAGTTGGTTGCCCAGCCCCTGCCCTCCCCTAGTTTCATCTCTTTGGCATCTGATCCTCCAAGCACCACCAGGAGGAATCCCTGAGCCCAGAGCCAGAAGTAAACCCTGAGCACCACTGGGTGAGGCCTCAGAACAAGCAACCGGAATCGGTGCTTTGTACATACAAAAGGGTTTGGAATGAAGGGTAGGGTGGTGAGATACCCTGCGAAGATTTGGGGGTCTCACCTTGGTGCCCCATCACCTACCTCCCAACGGAGAAGAGTGACATGAAAAAGATGGCGCTGGCGAAGGCCTCGGGGTCAAAATCTCCTCCCAGGATGTCAATCACACGCCCAGTATAGTGAGGGATCAGTGTCTCCCCTGCAGAGACACAAACACGGACGTGACTGTACTGGTTCTTGGGGTTTTCCCGCCTCCCATCACAAGCCCGTTGGGCACTCACCCAGTACAGCCAAAACAAGGAAGAGGAGGGCGGCCAGGAGGAAGGGCAGGTCGGGCCTGGAGAGCTTCAGCAGCCTCCACATCAGGTCTCTGTTGTTCTTCTCCTGGCCCAGCTCTTGTTCTTTGGGGGCTCCTGGAGGGCTCAGCACGGCCCACACGGCCCAGCCCAGCCCCGCAGCCCCGTACCCCAGAAGCAGCCAGGGCCAAGAGGCCTCGGCCACCCTGAGAGGGGGCGCGCCCAGGGACCCCCCGACCAGAGTCCGCAGGGACACGAATAGGGGCGTCTGCAGGCAGAGTAGGGGCGGCAATGACCCCGATAGCCCCAGCGGCCCTCGCAGCCTGAGCAGCCCCCACAGGCCCGCGAGTCTCAGGGCTCCCTCCAGCCACAGGCCCCCCAGGCCCCCAGGAAGCAGAGCGGCCGGCGTCCGTCGCAGCAGCCAAAGGAAAGCCGAGTCCGCCAGCAGCAGGAGGGCCCAGGGTCTCGCGTCCGAGAGCTGCATGGCGCTGTCGAGGGCAATGAGGGAGAGATTGTAGAATCCAGTCCAGCAGGTCCCCATTCTCCTGCCCCCTGCCAGGGGACTCTCTGCACCCCCATCCCGTCCGTCTGCTTCTCTTTCATCCTCTCTTACCCCAAAGGGTCCGTGATGAGTTGGGTGCTGATAGGCATGTACACACACACACACACACACACACACACACACACACACACACACACACACACACACACACTCACCCCATCCTATTTTTGACAAATTTAATCAGAATCCTAAGTGATCTCTCTCTGTCTCTCTCTGTCTCTCTCTGTGTGTGTCTCTGTCTGTCTGTCTCTGTCTGTCTGTCTCTGTCTGTCTGTCTGTGTGTGTGTGTCTCTCTCTCTCTCTCTCTCTCACACACACACACACACACACACACACACACACACACACACACACACACACTTTAGGAGCCAGAGCGATAGAGCAGCAGGAGGGCACAGGCCTTCCATGCTCACCCCAAGTTTGCTCCCAGCACCCCATATGGTCCCCCCCACCAAGCACCTCCAGGAGAGAGATCACTGAGCACAGCCGTGGGCAAATGCCTAGCTAGCACCTCCGGCTGTGGCCCAAGAGCAAAAATAAATAAATAAATAAATGTTCCAAGTTTCTCCCGCTCCTTCCTGCACCGCCCAAGGAGTCCAGGGTTCCCCCCAAAGGACCTACTCGGAGGACAGGTGGCCGGCGGGGAGACGGCTCTGCTCTCGCCCCCGGTTTCCCCCAGTGTGCACTCACCGTGAGTCCGTGCCTGGACCTTTCGGTTCTGAATTGAGTTCTGAGCTCAGAAAAAGCCCCGCACTGCTCCCCGAAGCGTCTTCCGCCGACGGTTCCCGGGTCCGCGGCTTCCACTTTCGATTCCCAGAAGAGGTTCTGGGGCGAAGCGGCCAGCAGGGGACGCCCGAAACCCGCTGATGCAAGACTGCGGCTCTAACTGTTCTAAGTCTTTCTCTAAAGCAATACACTGTTACTGAGTAGCTAGCTTTTCTTTTATTTTGGGGGGAAGAGTGCCACACTCGGTGACGCTCAGGGGTTACTCCTGGTTATGCGCTTAGAAATCGCTGCTGGCTTGGAGGACCATATGGGACGCCCCGGGGATCGAACCGCAGTCCATCCTAGGTTAGTGCATGCAAGGCAAACGCCCTGCCGCTTGTGCCACCGCTCCTGTCCATTACTAAGTATCTAGTTTTTCAAGGATGGTGTACTTTGTAGTCGAAAACATGCCTTGGGGGCCGGAGAGAAAGTGTTTGCCTTGAGTGCAGAAAAAGAAAAGGGAGGGGAGGGGAGGGGAGGGGAGGGGAGAGGAGGGAGAGGAGAGGAGAGGAGAGGAGAGGAGAGGAGAGGAGAGGAGAGGAGAGGAGAGGAGAGGAGAGGAGAGGAGAGGAGAGGAGAGGAGAGGAGAGGAGAGGAGAGGAGAGAGAGGAGAGGAGGAGGAGAGGAGAGGGAGGGGAGGGGAGGGGAGGGGAGGGGGAGGGGAGGGGAGGGGAGGGGGAGGGGAGGGGAGGGGAAAGAAAGAAAGAAAGAAAGAAAGAAAGAAAGAAAGAAAGAAAGAAAGAAAGAAAGAAAGAAAGAAAGAAAGAAAGAAAGAAAGAAAGAAAGAAAGAAAGAGAGAGAGAAAGAAAGAGAGAGAGAGAGAGAAGGAAGGAAGGAAGGAAGGAAGAAAGAAAGAAAGAAAGAAAGAAAGAAAGAAAGAAAGAAAGAAAGAAAGAAAGAAAGAAAGAAAGAAAGAAAGAAAGAAAGAAAGAAAGAAAGAAAGAAAGAAAGAAAGAAAGAAGGAAGGAAGGAAGGAAGGAAGGAAGGAAGGAAGGAAGGAAGGAAGGAAGGAAGGAAGGAAGGAAGGAAGGAAGAAGAAGAAGAAAGAAGAAGAAAGAAAGAAAGAAAGAAAGAAAGAAAGAAAGAAAGAAAGAAAGAAAGAAAGAAAGAAAGAAAGAAAGAAAGAAAGAAAGAAAGAAAGAAAGAAAGAAAGAAAGAAAGAAAGAAAGAAAGAAAGAAAGAAAGAAAGAAAGAAAAATCTATTATGCTAAGTGAAATAAGTCAGAGAGAGAAAGACGCAGAATGGTCTCACTCATCTATGGGTTTTAAGAAAAATGAAAGACATTCTTGCAATAATAACTTTCAGACACAAAAGAGAAAAGAGCTGGAAGTTCCAGCTCACCTCAGGAAGCTCACCACAAACAGGGATGAGTTTAGTTAGAGAAATAACTACGTTTTGAACTATCCTAATAATGAGAATGTACGAGGGAAACAGAAAGCCTGTCTAGAGTACAGGCGGGGGTTGGGTGGGGAGGAGGGAGATTTGGGACATTGGTGATGGGAATGTTGCACTGGTGATGGGTGGTGTTCTTTACATGACTGAAACCCAAACACAATCATGTATGTAATAAAGTTGTTTAAATAAAAAAAATATGAATAAATCTCAAAAAAGAAAGAAAAGAGAAAGAAAAAGAAAGAAAGAAAGAAAGAAAGAAAGAAAGAAAGAAAGAAAGAAAGAAAGAAAGAAAGAAAGAAAGAAAGAAAGAAAGAAAGAAAGAAAGAAAGAAAGAAAGAAAGAAAGAAAGAAAGAAAGAAAGAAAGAAAGAAAGAAAGAAAGAAAGAAAGAAAGAAAGAAAGAAAGAAAGATACTTGCTGACCTTCAGCTCTGACTATCTTGAGCTTACCAAACATTCCAGAACTAGTTGTGGAACTGTAACTAAAAACTGCCAGATACGAAGAAACACGCAGGATCTCTCTTAAAGTGAATACAACAGCCTCGCCAGGACGCTAGTGGATTTTTACTTACAGATTTTTGAATTGAGAAGACCCTAACTCTTTATCTTGGTCTGACATTCCCAAACCTAGCACCTGGAGCAGAAGAGCACAGGTTCAGATGTCTGTGAAATATTGCTCCAAATTCTGTTGTGAGTAGTTTAGTATGGCATATGAGGAAAATGGACTTTATTCCTTAGTCTGGATAATACTGATTAGAATAGTAATTAGGGACCAGAGCGATAACACACCTCGTAGGGTTCTTGCTTTGCAGGCAGCCTACCAGGGTTCTATCCTCAGCAATTCATGTGGTCCAATATGGTCCCCCCACCCACCCAGCTGCCAGGAGTGATTCCTGAGCACAGAGCCAAGAGAAACTCCTGAGCACTGTCCAATGTGCCCCAAAAACAAAACAAAACAAAATACAAAAAAAAAACTGCCATTTCAGGATTTTAAAGATCTCTTCTCTCCCTAATGAAAATAAGCTTCATGCCCGGTGCTTCCCAGTTCAAGCTCTTCCTTAGACCAGCCCCACTTCAAGAGGTAATTATTCTCCATGCTCCTTCCTGCAGTTCCCAAAGACTCAAAAAACTTATCATTCTGTTTCCCTTTTCCTAATCTGCCCTCACTTCATGGATTCCTTCTCCCCTCTTCCTTTTCAATTATAGTTCTGTCGTCTTGCAATTGAGCGTGACACATCATGAAACTAGATCTCTAATGTTTATCTTTGCTTCCAATATCCAATATCTCCAAAGAGTTATTTGAGATTAGTGATTTAATGCTTGTAATTGCTTCATATATGTGAGGTAGAACTCTTCTCGTTATAGTTTAATCCAGTTTCATCCAGCTTTAATTCCAGGTGTCCTTCCAGACACCCAGGCAACGCATAATGGATCCCCACCATGCCTCCAGATTATATTCTCATAGAAAGGCCCCTGATTTAAATTACAATATATGTAACTGCCCACCCTAACAGCCTTTCTGGGGTCCTGGAGACACAAAAGTGGAAGAAAAACTAGGAGACATATTTGGCAAGGTCTTGTTGAGTAGGACAGGACTTGAATCTATTTTCAAGAAAAGCCTCCCTGGATTTTCTGCTTCCCACCCTGGAAATAATCACAGCCTCACATTCACTCAGTCACACACAAAGACATTTATAACCATCTTTATTGTGCTCCCTGAAGCACCCAGAAAGTCGGGGAAGGATGGTAAGAATGCTTGTAAAATAATGAACACACAAGAGTGAACCACTCCAGTCCCCACTCTGTTGGTCTCCACATCAGGGCTCAGATTAGGTCCCTTTCTCTGGGGCTCTCTGCCCCGTCCCTGAGTTAGCCAAGCCTTCCTAAGTGAGGCTATCCAATCGCCAGGGCTGTTACTGCTTGGCCTCTCGATATTGGTGCATCAGCTCACTGACGTCAGTACTTTCCACTTTGACCCAACCGTCTTCCTTCATGTGGTACACTGTGGATAGATGAGACAAACATGGAGTCACCTGAAACTTTAGCAACTTCCTGTTAATGAAGTGACAACAGCCCTCACACTCAAAGCCCTCAGAGCCCTTACTGTTAGGAAGCTAATGACCCACTTTGGACTCTGAAAATTTCCCCGCCACTCTGTCTCCCCAAGTTCCCCACTCTTAAACCCTCCTTCCCTGCCACTGGGAAGAACTGCTTACTGTTGACAACGCCTCCAGAATAGCTGTCCCGATGGGTAGCGTGGACAATGGCCCGGCGACCTAGGTCATAGGCCTCTTCCGGGCTAAGGTTATGCCTATAGCCACTATCCATAACCCCATAAGCATAAGTGTTCCCACTCCCAGTGGAGAACATTTTTCCTGATAGTCGGGTTCCATTGTCATCTACATAGTAGAGTCCAGGACCCTATGGGGTATGAGAAAGTTGTATTTCCAGGTTAGCATTGGAGAAAGAGATGTTAATAAAAATGTAAACTTGAGGTTGAGAACCATAAAACAGTGAACATAAAAGTGAAAATGAATACAGGAACATTTGAACTAGGACAGCACTTTGGTACAAACTACAAAACTCTATAAATTACAAGAAGAAAAATAAAACTTGGTTGGAATCAGCTATTTGGGGGGGATTTGTTTGGGGATCACACATGATGGTGCTCAAAGTTTACTCTTGCCTCTATACTCAGGGATCACTCCTAATAGACTCAGGGAATCCTATGGGGTGCTGGGATTCAAAACCAAGTTGGCCACAGGAGAAACAAGTGTCCTACCTGCTATACTATCTCCCTGGCCCCCAGAACCAAATGTTTTGTCAAATGTGACATGCTTATGAAACAGAGACACAACTCATGTGGTTGCCTACAGATATCTAAACCAAGAAATAGTCTGAGGATCTTCTGGAACAGAGAGATCTGTCTATACACAAAATGTCAGACGAAAATGGAGGAAATTGGGAGTGTACAAAGCAGAAAGGGCACACTCATGGGGGATGAAGAATGGAGAAGGGTGAGCACCCACCTTCTTGTCCCAGCCACAGATCATGCTGCCCATGGAGAGGCCCATTCCCCGGTACTGGCACATCATGTTGGAGAGCAACTTGGAAGCCGCTGACACGGAGATTCGCTCCCCATTCCGCAGGTAGTAAAGCCTGGGTGAGGACAGGGCAGAGAGGAGAGTGAAGATGCGGTGAGAGAAGGCTAGAACTGAGAGACCCTCTTGGCAGAAAATTATTAGAAAATGAGTATTTGAAAGGAATCATTTGGGGGTTTGTTTGTTTATTTGTTGCTTGCTTGTTTGTTTGTTTGAAGACCTACAAATCAAAGATGATTTGTCTCTAATCACAAAACGATCCAACGAGATGGAGGATGCTTTGCTAAATAACTTTCTGAGTAATCTGGTTCATTAGCAGGAGGGTGTGTGTGTGTGTGTGTGTGTGTGTGTGTGTGTGTGTGTGTGTGTGTGTGTGTGTGTGTGTGTGTGTGTGTGTGTGTGTGTGTGTAAGAGAAAGAGAGAGTGCACACAAAGGATTACTTTGTGAAATACTACTGCATTAGCCCTGAGATCGTGTTAGCCCAGGGGGAAGAGTGAGAAGCAATGTATGAATGATCCAAGATTTGAACACAACTTAGGAGGGAGACCAGACCAGGACTACCTGCATTCCTTGGCCAGCAGCCGTTCCCAATACTGACAGTCTGCAGCACACCCAGACATGGTGCCCAGCAGGTATGGGTTGATCTCGATCACCTTATTCACTCTTAAGGTGGCTGGAAGAAGAAGATGGCGATTTTTGAGAAAGGCGGGCAATTGCCCCCACAGCGTTCTCCCTACTCCACTCCTAAATGAAGGACTCTTTGGCTTTGATGAGGGTACCCAGGCCTCTGCTGAGAGAAGGATCCCAGGTCCCCTCCAGCTCCCACTATGCAGGGCCACACTCACCGATGTAATTCCCCGCAGAGGCTCGAGAATCCACCGCCACAATCACCCCGTGCTGGAACTTGAAGGCCAGCGTGGTAGTGCCGTGGGCCATCTGGATCTGCACGTTGCTTTCTCCTCTCCCGCCCAGAGATTGGAGGAAATCTGTGGGCTAAAGCGACCCACAAGATAGAGGAATGAAATCTGTACAGCAAGAGAGACTCCTGGCAAAGGATTTGGGAGCCTAGGGGAGCAGAGGCGCTCTACAGAAAACACACCACTTCTCAATCACTGAAACAGATCATCAGAATTGGCCCCTTCCTAGAAAATGAGCGCCCAGGGAAAGATAAGGCTCGCCATCCTGTTAGTTTGATCAGTGCAATAGATCTGAAATTCTGCCCAGCCCTGAAATGCTGCCCTCACCAACCAAAGTTGGTTCCAAATCATAGTTCCTTTCACCTTCACAACAGGCTTGTGATTGAAAGAGTTTTACAGACAGAGTGATCTAGGCAGGTACATCAGTGGCCAGAGAGGCTGACCTGCAATGCCCATAGGTTTCCAACTCAAGGCACAGCCCCTCTGCCCCAGGACAGGCTCCCACTTCCAGCTCCTCTCCCCCACCCCCCTAAAATGTCATTGTGGTTTGCTTGGGGTGGAGAAAGGGCAGAAAAGTCTCTGATTTTCCTATGGGAGCCCCCTGCACCCTTTGCCTCTGGGTTGCATGTTATCCACCTCGGAGGTCAGCCCGTCCTTTGCGCCCAGCTTCTCTGGGTTCCAGCCCTCCCCAACCCACCCCTGCCTGGCCCGCTCCGTGCCCGCCTCCCTCGAGATTCCCGGACGGTCCGGACCTGCAGCCCCCGCGGGATGGCGAGCTCCGGAGATCGCAGCGAGAAGCTGTAGTGTCCAGGGTCCGAGCGACCCTCATCGTCCTCGTCTGGGAGAGCCAGGCGGCCCCGCAGCGCACCGGGGGCCCCGCACACCGCCTGCAGCGCCATGATCGCTCGCACCCGCGGATCTGAGGAAGTGAAAGCGAAAGCCCTTAAGGGGAGGAACCAGAATTTTTTTTCCTCCACATCCCCCTGCCAGTGGGTGTCTGGGGACCCGAAATGTGATGTTGTGGGGCGGCCGGCTGCGCTGCTTCAGTCTTCAGGGAGGTTGAGGATATAGTGGGTCATTCAGGGTCTGAAGAAAGGAGGAGACAGGAGATAGAAGAGATGGAGTGGGGGCTTCCAAAGCGCCCCGGGTCTAGAGCGCACGAGGCCCCCCAACTTGCAAGGACATCCTTGGAGGCATAGTCAGGAAAGGGGCAAGGCAAGAAGCTGGAGCAGTTTTGTGTCGGGGTGAGGAAGAGGATTGTCGCATTAGCATCACTTTATGGAAGTGGGGGGAAAGATAGAAGTGCGTGGGGGGCTCAATCTGGAGGGGCCAGGGGCCATCGATCACAAGGTACTGAACCCCGCAGACTGAGTAAGGGACACTAGGAGGGAGCCGGCCGTTTTGGACACTTTTGATGTGGCTCGCCCTAGGGTCGCTCCGGTTTCGGGGTTCTCACTTCCTTGAAGCCACCCACTAGCAGGGTGCCACCTGCCAGGCCTCCATCCCTCCCTCGCCTTAGCAGTGCAGATGCGCGCTTTTCGGAGTTTAGCACCTCCAAACCCCGCCTCTCCGGGACAACCTCTGCGGGCCTAATCTGCCAAGCAACTATTTGCGTCACTAGAGGAGATTTAATATAGCCCCGTCGCCCTTCTAGGCGGGGAATTACTTTTGAGCCGGGAAAGAGCTCGGAAAGGACCTGGAGAGGTGGGCAAAGCTCTGTTTTGGGTTTTGGTTTTTTGGTTTTGTGGGGTCACACTCGGCGACACTCAAGGGTTACTCCTGGCTCTGTGCTCAGAAATCGCTCCTGGCAAGCTCGGGTGACCATATGGGATGCCAGGATTCGAACCATCCTCTGTCCTGAATCAGTTGTGTGCAAGGCAAACGTCCTACCGCTGTGCTATCTCTTCGGCCCCTCTTGGTGCTATTTTAAGTCGCTAAGGGCATCCAGCTCCCGTGTTCGCTCTTGCACTCAGAGACCAGCTGGGAGCTGCAACTGCTGGTACCCTGAAGAGCGCTGTGTCCAAACTGGTTCATCCTTGAGGGGAATTGTGGGGGCTCAAGGGGATTGTGGGGATTGAGGGGGAGTTAATTTGGGGAGGAATGGGAAATAATGGGGCAACCTTAGAAACAGAGAACAGGGAGAAGAAATAAAATGGTGTTTTGAGAACTGTCATACTGAAGACGAAGAAAGGTGAGAGCAGATTCCTAAAAAGTCCGCAAAAGACCTGCCATTGCTTGATGCACTAAGAAATCAATGACATTATTGTAATAAGGACAGAGACATTAGAGTTTAAGGGCCAAAAGAACTGGCTCACAATATGAAGCTCACCAAAGAGTGGTGAATGCTGTTAGGGAAATAACTACACTAACAACGAGCATGACAATGTTAATGAGTGAGATAAGTAGAATGCCTGTCCCGAATGCGGGCAGGGGTGGGGGATGAGGGGGTACTGGTGGAGAGAAATTTGCACTGGTGAAGGGGGGGGGGAGTGTTCTCTTTTGTAGTATATGAAAAAGTTTCCATAAGATTTTTCTTGGAATTGTTGTATATAAAAGTGTTTCCTTAGGATTGTTCTGTGACTATTGCCCCATCTAGCCCTTCCAGGTGGGGCGCTGTGGAGTTGGCAATAAATAGCTTGATGGACAGGGGAGAGGGGTTCTTTTGCGAAAGCTGCCGGCTGCAGGAGGATTCTCTCACTCTCCTTGCCCAATCTTTTACGCCCTATCCTTCTTGTCTGTGTGGATTATTATTTGCTTCGGATAAATATTACCAAGGTCTTCCCCCAAAAGGGGACAAGGGGATGGGAAGTAATTTCTCATTCTGGAAACTGTTCTTGGATTCACAAATACCCAGCAAAGTTAACAGCGAAGATACATTACACTCTTTATGCCTGAAACCCAACTACAATCATGCTTGTTATTATGGTGCTTAAATAAAAGATTTTTATATTTAAAAAATGTCATTCGCAGACCAAAAAAAGAAATCGAGAAGTCCTGGTTTAAAAACAAACAAACAAAAGAAAACACCGACTTTATTATAAATATTAACAATCTACATGTACATATGGCCCAACATCTGCTCATAAGCCCTTGGTCATATCTGGGAAGTAATAATCTTCCCTTTCTTATTTCAGACTCTTTTCCAAGAACTCTGTAATATCGAGAGGAGCTTAGAGGGGGAAGCATTCGAGGCAGTCCAGCAGGCTGCTTTAATGTGTATCTTCTCCTAGGAGCACAGGCCTACTCCAGCTCCATAAAGATCTTGATTCCCAAACTATTGCACCATAGAGAAGTCTGAGAAGTCTTTCATTCCAGGACCTCCGTCCCACCAGGGGTCTGCAGCATGGTCCAGTAGCGACCCTGTTTCTCCATGAGCTGCTGGTGGGTTCCGGCCTCACAGATGGTGCCTCCGTCCAGGAAGAGGATGTGATTAGCCTGTTCCACAGATCTGAGACGCTGGGTGATGAGAAGCACAGTCCGAGAGACTCGCTCTGGGCTCTCATACAGGAGCTGCTCCACCTGAGAAAGGTCAGACTGGGTCAGAGCTGGAGGCCTCGTCCTGGCCAGCAGCCATCCTATTCCAGAATTCAGGGGGATCACTGCCTGCCCAAGCTAGAAATCCTCAAAATATGGAAGAATTTTGTTCTGAGAGCTTTCCCACTAAACCTTTGGTTTCTTAAGGGACATTTAATGAGGTGACAACAGTGGGATGAAAGCCAGATTCATGGGTAAACCCCTAAGAAAAGAGTGAAAGACTTATGAATGGAGAATCCTGGGTTTCTTTTCTTTTTTTTTCTTTTTCTTTTTTTATTTAAACACCTTGATTACATACATGATTGTGTTTGGGTTTCAGTCATGTAAAGAACACCACCCATCACCAGTGCAACATTCCCATCACCAATGTCCCAAGTCTCCCTCCTCCCCACCCAACCCCCGCCTGTACTCTAAACAGGCTCTCCATTTCCCTCATACATTCTCATTATTAGGACAGTTCAAAATGTAGTTATTTCTCTAACTAAACTCATCACTCTTTGTGGTGAGCTTCCTGAGGTGAGCTGTAACTTCCAGCTCTTTTCTCTTTTGTGTCTGAAAATTATTATTGCAAGAATGTCTTTCATTTTTCTTAAAACCCATAGATGAGTGAGACCATTCTGCATTTCTCTCTCTCTCTCTCTGACTTATTTCACTCAGCATAATAGATTCCATGTACATCCATGTATAGGAAAATTTCATGACTTCATCTCTCCTGACAGCTGCATAATATTCCATTGTGTATATGTACCACAGTTTCTTTACCCATTCGTCTGTTGAAGGGCATCTTGGTTGTTTCCAGAGTCTTGCTATGGTAAATATGCCTGCCCAGTGGGGCCCAACTGTGAAAAACTGTGAGTGCTACCTGTAAATGTCTGTCTACTGGGTTTTTTTTCTAAGGAAATGTAACTCAGTGGCAAGGACCATGAACATTCAGGTCAAGTGGAGCTGAGTTTGGGTCCAAGTTCTGCTTATTCAACTTCTCCTATTCCCCATTTTCTCATTTAGCATCCATAAAATGAGGAGAACAACTCCCAGCTTACAAGCATGCATGATCGATAAAGGAGTGTAATGTCACACGCACAGCTCCTGGCTCATTTAATATCAATATTATTCGGAGGATCTTTTTCATGTTTGAATTTAGAGTCCATAGAAAGACCCCTTAACTGATTATCTTTTAACATATGGAGGAGAAATTCAATTCAAAAAAGTAATTAGGAGTCAGAGTGACAATACAGCAGGTGGCACATTTGCCTTGTACCCAACCAAGCTGGGTTTGATCCCTGGCATTCCATATGGTCCCCTGATCACCACCAAGAGTAATTCCTAAGTGCAGAGCTAGGAATAATCTATGAACATACCAGGTTGTAGGGTACATATCTGAGACCCATCCATTTCTGGGAGGGGTCTTGGGAACTGGATAATAGGTGTGACCTTACCTGCAAGACCCGGCCCATTCCTGAGAGGGGTCTTGGAATAGGTAGATAAACTCGGAAGCCAGGGGATTAGGGGCTTTTGCCCTTTCGGCCCTGCTGAGATCCCTGGCTTTGGGGGCCTCTGTGTTCTGGTCTTTGACCAGCATGGAGCCCAAAGGGAAGATGGCTAACAGGAGATAAGACGCAGGGCTAGCCTAGAATGGCTGATTGCTTAAAAGGTTATGAGATAGGCCACACACATGTGGTGAATAGGGCATGAATAAAGTTAATGCTTCCTGATGCCTGTCTCTGGATGAGTCTGATTTCCGCCTTTCACCTGGGCCTGGGACCCGCCGGTTCATGGGGGTTGCTGAGCCATGGAAAGAAATCCATCGCCATCCACCACCATCCAGCCCCATCGTTAATTATTTCATGCTACACCAGGTGTGGCCCCAAAAATAAAAATTGAAAAAAAAGGGAGAGGGAATTAAAAGCACTGGTTTAAAAAAAAAAAACTAAAATGTTGGTCTAACTAACAGAGGCAGAGTGAGGAGGGAACCCAGATGGAGAGAGAAACTATGGAGGAAACTCACCCTTGACTGGCTGACTGCATCCAGAGCACTGGTAGCATCATCCAGGATGAGAACACGTGGTTTCCGGATCAAGGCTCGAGCCAAAGCCACTGACTGTCGCTGACCCCCTGACAGCTGGCTCCCAGACTCACCTACCTCTGCAGACACAAAAGTCAAGGACATGAGAACAGTCAGCAGAACACAATCTCACATCTTCCAAGTGTGTCAGTGGGGCAGGAGAAACCAGGGAACAGAGAGGCAAAGCCATTAGGAGTCAGTAAAGGCAAAGACGAGAAATGTGTGAAAATATGGCACCTGTGTCATAGCCATGAGGTAATTTAGAAATAAAATCATGGGCTCCGGTCTTCATGGCAACAGCTGTGATTTCTTCCATAGTTGGCTTCTGTAGCAGGCCATAGGCAATATTTTCTCGAAAGCTTCTTCCAAACAAGTGTGGCTCCTGGCCCACCGCAGCCACCTGATTGAATGTAATGAACCAGGGACTGGAGATGGGCAGGGTACTTGCTTTGCATGTGACCCACCTAAGTTCGATCCTTCTCTCACACCCCCATCTTCACCTCAAGCCCACCAGCCCAGAACCCCCTTTAGAGCACAAAGAGAGCATGCTCTGTTAGGACATGAGGACAATTTTCTTATGCCAGTTCAAATTAGCCCATGTGTCACCTTTATGCTCACCTTTGTGTGCAGGTAGCGGTGCTCATATTGGAAAAGGGGCTCCCCATCCAGCAGCAGCTTTCCTGCCATGGGCTGGTACAGATTCTGCAGCAGCGCAGCCACTGTGCTCTTCCCAGATCCATTGGGCCCCACCAGTGCAGTCACCTCACCAGGGCGCAGGGTGAATGTCAGTCCCTGAAAACCAGAGCATCACACCATGAGGGGTAACAAAGACCCTGACTGAGAGACTGTCAGATTGGTTCCATATTGTAAAGTGTCTCACCAGGGAACAGACAAAATAGGAGAAAACAAGAAACATCTACTTCCTGCAAGGACAAATTTTCGATTTTTTTGAAAAGACAAGAACAAAGATGGCACAGCATCAAGAGAAAACAGGGAGGGAAGAGCATCCTCCAAATAACCAAAGGAAAGGGAAGATATAAAACTGGTGACGCCATCTGACTCCAGCAATTCCACAAAATATAAGAACCTTCTCTCTGAGAGTCTCCTCTCCGATTCTGCTCAGAAAGCCACACTGTTCTTGAGTTTGAGGCAATCTGATGGGTTCCATCAGCATTTCTCAACCCTGGGCATATGGCCCCTGTGGGATCCCAGGATATTCCAAAAAAGCCATAAGGAAAACATCATAAATGGAAGGAGGTCATGGCACAAGACTAAAGGGTCAACTAGTAAAACAGGGGAGCATAGGAAAGAAATATGATGGGGAAAATGTTGAGAAATTCTACTCAGCTGATTCTTTTTTCACCTTTGAAGAGTTAGAAGGGATCTCCTTGTGTGGCTAAGGGATAAGGGGACAGGAAACATCTTTAGGATGGTAGAATTGGGATGGTTGGTAGAATGAAAGGACTTTTAAGTTGTACCTGCAATACAAGGGCATCTGGATGATTTGGATAGGCAAATGAGACATCTCGGAACTCAACAACACCCTCCAGGTTTACAGAAGTCAACACACCACTGGCAGGGCAGCGAGGAATCCGGTCCAGATATTCAAATATTTTCTCTGAGGATCCCACTGCCTTCTGTACACTGGAATAGGTGTTGAGCAGTACCTGGAGAGAAAGGGCAGTGAGAGCAGGTTGAGATGCCTAATCGCTAGTCAGAGTAATGTGATGTGAGAAGCAGAGGGAAGGAAAGTGGCAGGGACAGTACTGGGATGGAACAGGAAAAACATTAGTAGTGAAACTACAGGAACCTTACCTCAACAGCTGTGGTGAACTGGATCTGATAGAGAACGAATGTGACCAGGCTTCCACTACTGGCAGTCCCACTAGTCACTAGCTGTCCACCTATATACAGGCTGGCCACCTTGAGCAACATCCCTGAGATCTGTGGGGACATGAGAGAGAGAGGGTTATGGTAAGAGAAACTAGTTCACAAAGCAAACAAAGCAAAAGAGAGAGATAAACTTGATAACGCGTATTAGAAATGGAAAAGGGGAGATCACTACAGATACTGCAGAGATTCAAAGGGTATTCAGAGAATACTTTGAGAAACTCTACGCCACTAAATATGAGAACCTGGACGAAATGGATAAATTTTTGAACTCATATAACCTTCCACGCTTGAATAAAGAAGATGTAGCATATCTAAACACCCCCATCACTATTGAGGAAATTAAAACCGTAATCAAAAATTTGCCCAAAAACAAAAGCCCAGGCCCTGATGGATTCACGAATGAATTCTTTCAAACCTTTCAAGAGGAACTACTACCAATCTTGGCCAGGCTCTTTTATAAAATTGAAAAAACAGGAACACTTTCAAATAGCTTTTATGAAGTCAACATCACCTTAATACCAAAACCAGATAGAGATGCTGCCAAAAAAGAAAAGTACAGACCAATATCCCTGATGAACACAGATGCAAAGTTCCTCAACAAAATCCTGGCGAATAGGATCCAGTGCCTCATCAAGAAGATCATCCACTTTGATCAAGTAAGTTTCATCCCAGGAATGCAAGGATGGTTTAACATCCGTAAATCTATCAACATAATACACAACATAAACAACAAGAAAAATAAAAATCACATGGTCATATCAATAGACGCAGAAAAAGCATTTGATAAGGTTCAACACCCATTCTTGATGAAAACTCTCAGCAAGATAGGAATAAAAGGAACCTTTCTCAATATAGTTAAGGCCATCTACCACAAGCCAGTGGCAAATATTATCCTCAATGGAGAAAAACTAAAAGCCTTCCCTCTAAATTTTGGAACAAGACAAGGCTGTCCTCTCTCACCACTCCTATTCAACATAGCACTGGAAGTACTTGCTATAGCGATTAGGCAAGAAAAAGATATCAAGGGAATCCAGATAGGAAAGGAAGAAGTCAAGTTCTCACTGTTTGCAGATGGCATGATACTCTACTTAGAAAACCCTAAGACTCTACCAAAAAGCTTCTAGAAATAATATATTCATATAGCAAAGTGGCAGGCTACAAAATTAACACACAAAAATCAATGGCCTTTTTATACACTAATAATGATAGGGAAAAAATGGACATTAAGAGAACAATCCCATTCACATTAGTGCCACACAAACTCAAATATCTTGGAGTCAACCTGACTAAAGATGTGAAGGATCTATACGAAGAAAACTATAAAACACTGCTCCAAGAAATAAGAGAGGACACGCAGAAATGGAAACACATACCCTGCTCATGAATTGGCAGGATCAACATCATTAAAATGGCAATATTTCTGAAAGCATTGTACAGATTTAATGCGATTCCTCTAAAGATACCCATGACATTCTTCAAAGAAGTGGATCAAACACTTCTGAAATTCATTTGGAACAATAAACAACCTCAAATAGCTAAAGCACTCCTTGGGAAAAGGAATATGGGAGGCATTACTTTCCCCAATTTTAAGCTGTATTACAAAGCAATAGTTATAAAAACAGCATAGTATTGAAATAAAGACAGACCCTCAGATCAGTGGAATAGGCTTGAGTACTCAGAGAATGTCCCTCAGACATATAACCATCTAGTTTTTGATAAAGGAGCAAGAAATCCTAAATGGAGCAAAGAAAGCCTATTCAACAAGTGGTGTTGGCACAACTGGTTAGCCACTTGCAAAAAAAGTGAACTCAGACCCCCAGCTAACGCCATGTACAAAGGTCAAATCCAAATGGATTAAAGACCTTGATATCAGATCTGAAACTATAAGGTATATAGAACAACATGTAGGTGAAACACTCCAGGACATTGAGACTAAAGGCATCTTTAAGGAGGAGACAGCACTCTCCAAACAAGTGGAAACAGAGATAAACAGATGGGACTATATTAAGCTGAGGAGCTTCTGCATCTCAAAGGAGATAGTGCCCAGAATACAAAGGCCACCCACTGAGTGAGAGAAATTATTCACCCAATACTCATCAAAGGACTAATATCCAAAATTTACAAGGTACTAACAGAACTATACAAGAAAAAAACAACTAATCCCATCAAAAAATGGGGAGAAGAAATGAACAGACACGTTGGAAAAGAAGAAAGGCAAATGGCCAAAAGGCACATGAAAAGATGCTCAAAATCACTAATCGTCAGGGAGATGCAAATCAAAACTACTATGAGGTACCACCTCACGCCACTGAGATTGGCACACATCACAAAAAAAGGAAAACAAGCAGTGCTGGCAGGGATGTGGAGAGAAAGCAACTCTTTTTTACTGCTGGTGGGAATGCCATCTAGTACAACCTTTATGGAAAGCGATATGGAGATTCCTTCACAAACTGGAAATTGAACTTCCATACGATCCAGCTATACCACTCCTAGGAATATACCCGAGGAACACAAAAATACAATACAAAAATCCTTTCCTTACACCTATATTCATTGCAGCGCTATTTAATTGCCAGACTCTCGAAACAACCAAGATTCCCTTCAACAGATGAGTGGCTAAAGAAACTGTGGTACATATACACAATGGAATACTATGCAGCCGTCAGGAGAGATGAAGTCATGAAATTTTCCTATACATGGATGTACATGGAATCTATTATGTTGAGTGAAGTAAGTCAGAGGGAGAGAGAAAGACACAGAATGGTTTCACTCATCTATGGGTTTTAAGAAAAATGAAAGACATTTTTAACAGTATCTCAGAGACAAGAGAGATGAGGGCTGGTAGGTGCAGCTCATGACATGAAGCTCATCACATAGAGTGATGAGTGCAGTTGGAGAGATGACTAAACTGAAAACTATCATAACAATGTGAATGAGTGAGGGAAGTAGAAAGCCTGTCTCAAGTACAGGTGGGGGGTGGGGAGGAGGGAGATTTGGGACATTGGTGGTGGGAATGTTGCACTGGTGAAGGGGGTGTTCTTTACATGACTGTAATCATACAACTATAATCACATTTGTAATCATGGTGTTTAAATAAAGATAATTATAAAAAATAAAAATAAATAAATAAATAAGAAAAACTAGCTCAGGGCCAGAAAGATAGCATGGAGGTAAGGCATTTGCCTCGCATGCAGAAAGTCAGTGGTTTGAATTCTGGCATCCCATATGGTCCCCCGAGCCTGCCAGGAGAGATTACTGAGCGTAGAGCCAGGAGTAACCCCTGAGCGCTGCTGGGTGTGACCCAAAAAAAAGAAAGACTAGCTCAAGGAGCTCAAGGAATCAGAATCAAAGGAGCTATAAAATCCTTTCCCTACTAGTAATAGCAGCAGTTTCAATGGATAGAAAGGAAGAAAAAGCCATAGCACGCCCCTGGGTTTTTCTTCAATTACACACAATTAAAATTCTTTTTGTTTGTTTGTTGTTGGCTTTTGGGGTTTTTTTATTTGTTTGTTTGTTTGTTTGTTTTGGTCACACCCGGCAGCTCTCAGGGGTTAGTCCTGGCTCCACACTCAGAAATCGCTCCTAGCAGGCACGGGCGGACCATATGGTATGCCGGGATCCGAACCAATGACCTTCTGCATGAAAGGCAAACACCCTACCTCCATGCTATCTCTCCGGCCCCACAATGAAAATTCTTATGGTAATCACTGTAACCATCATCCCCTTGTTTGGGGAACATTTTACATAGGAAAATGGAGAAGATTTTGTAAAAAGCAAAGGAAGAGAGCGGGACTAGATCACATGAGGACTGAGTGATCTTTATATACCACAGTGAAAGGAAACCATCTAGTGCAGGGGTCTCAAACTCGCGGCCCACGGGCCATTTGTGGCCCTCCATACATTTTGTGGCCCTGCCCTAGTGGAATCTTTTTTTGTTTTGTTTTGTTTTAGTTGTTTGGGTCACACCCCCCAATGTTCAAGGCTTACTACTGACTTTGCACTCAAGGATCACCCTGACTTTGCCTCCTGCGGCCCCCAGGTAAATTGAGTTTGAGACCCCTGATCTAGTGTATGTAAAAAAAATGAAAGGTTAGGAATACAGAGTCCATAATTGAGTCTCAGAGTCCTTAATGAGAACACAGAAGCAACCATTGCTCAGTACTAGAGCAGTATAAAGTAGCACATGTGAAGGAAAATGGAGCTGAGGCTTTTGGGAAACAAAGGACTAAGGACTCATTATTAGATACTCACACTGGTGGTCCAGAGATTCACTGCGTAGGCCTGGGCCTCCTTGTGGCTGAGGCTCTGCAAGTCCTGTAGCTTTTGCCTATACTTCTGGATCTCACCCTCCTCGTTGCCAAAGCTTCGAACTGTAGGCATGGCAGACAGCGCCTCGATGGCCACCTGGCTGGATTCTGCCAGAGATCCTTGTACCTTTACTGCTATGGACTATGGAGATATGGAAAAGAGATGTCACAGAGGGTTGGAAACCCAGCAGGAACACTAATGCTACCTATGCTATGCTACCCGGTTGGAGGTAAGAAGAGGCAAAGGAATAGAAGAGGTAAACTATCCCCCACCCCTGGTACTTAAGAGACAGTGAGCACAGTACTTGCCTTCCACATGGCCAACCCAGATGATTCCCAACACTAAAAAATAATCCCCCTCAAAAAAAAAGAAAGAGCCAAAATGACAGCACAGTGGTAAGGCATTTGCTTTCCATGCAGCTGACCCTGGATGAATAGGGGTTTGATCCCCAGCATCCCATATCATCCCCTGAGCCTGCCAGGAGCAATTTCTGAGTGCAGAACCAGGAGTAATCCATGAGAACTGCTGGGTGTGATCCAAAAACCAAAAATAAATAGGGCAAGAGAGAGAAGAGAGATATAGAGGAAAGGAAGGGTCATAAAGAATCACAGTTCTTAAAATTAAGACTAATGATGAGATTCTTTTCTGGAGGGGAAGATAAACCACACCCAATCGTGCTCAGGGCTTACTCCTGGCTCTGTGCTCCGGCGATCATTTTTGTGCTAGGGATCGAACCAAAGTCACCACATTCAAGGAAAGGACCTCCCCACTGTATTATCTCTTCAGCTCAGGTGATCATATCTCATAAGAGAAATATGAGCAGGAGTTAGGAGGGAAAGCTGAAAACATCAAGAGCAGCACCGAGAACACAGGCTACAGGAGAAGGAGGCTCATGAAGATGGACAATCAGTGAGGGTGGAAGGAAAGTCTAACAGAAAGAAATTTTAAAGAAATTGTTTTCAATGAGTCTAACAAATGAGGGTCTGTATACAGGGAGCCAACTCCTAGGACAAACCTGCTGCCATTTTCCCAGCTTCTTCGGCAGAAGGAAGAGCAGAGGCAGGGAGAGCAGGGTGACCATGGTGAGAGTCGGTGACCCCCAGAGCATGAACCCCAGGAGACACAGACCCCGCACCAGGTACCACAGCAGTAAGTTCAGCTTCTCACTCAGAGATTCACTCATGGTGGACGTGTCCTCTGTCACCCTTGATGTAATGGCACCTGCCAGGAAGTGGAGAAAAGACAGTGGAGTGAAAGGGTGGCTGAGCATGAGGGAGGGATTAGCAATAATAAGATGGCAGCATGTGGAGGATGAGAGAGGAGGCAGGCTGGAGGCATAGTACAAGAAGTAGGGCATTTGCCTTGCCTATGACCAATCCAGGTTTGATCCCCAACACCACATATGGTCCCCTGAGCACCACCAGGAGTGAGTACTAAGCACTGCCAGGTGGGACCCCAAAACAAAAACAAAAAAGATAAGGTGAGGATTTAGGGAGTTTTGGAGGTCTCAATGAAGCATGAATAAATATTAGAGAGGAAAAGTCTGGCCTATGAATTTTGGGGGAGGAGGATTATCATACCTGGCAGTACTCAGGTATGTACTGCTCCCGGCTTCATGCTCCTGACAGTGCTTGTGGTACTGAAGAATGAATCTTTGTCTCCCACATGCAAAGCATGTGCTGAGATCTGTTTCTCCTAACCAAAAAGCCCATTTTAAACTCAAGGAAATTTCTGTTCATGTACATTTCTGCCACTTTGGCAGATTTCTCCCCCTGAAGGAACATATAGATCCCAGGTTGTACAAAAGAGGGGAAGAGCTTATGCTAGATGGAGAACAGAGCTGGAGGATGCTGCTCAGAATCAGTTACTCGGGGATTAGAAAGCAAGGTCTCGGCTTCTATATTCAAGTTTGTATCCTTAAGTTACCGCATAAGGGGGCCGGGCGGTGGCGCTAAAGGTAAGGTGCCTGCCTTGCCTGCGCTAGCCTTGGACGGACCGCGGTTCGATCCCCCGGTGTCCCATATGGTCCCCCAAGCCAGGAGCAACTTCTGAGCACATAGCCAGGAGTAACCCCTGAGCATTACCAGGTGTGGCCCAAAAATAAAAAATAAAAAATAAAAAAAAAAAAAAAGTTACCGCATAAGGTTCAGCATTTAGGGTCTAGGCCTCAATTTGCTTCTCTGTAAAATAAGGCAGTTGCACTGTGTGATCACAAAGTTTCCAAGTTTGAAATTCAGTGACTTCTATTTAAATACACATACTGGGATACACCTACACTTATGGGGAAAATCCTAGATGGAAAAAGTCGGCTTTCTTAAGGTGCACAACTGGACTGGAGCAATAGTATAGCACGTACGGTGTTTGCCTTGCGCAGGGCCAACCCAGGTCCGATTCCCAGCTTTATAAGGTCCCCTAAATACCATTGCCAGAAATAACCCCTGAGCATTGACAGAAGTAACCCCAGAAAAAGAGTAAGTAAAGTAGGGGAGGAGATGATAGATTAAGTTGGCGGGAGGGATCACTAGGACAATGGTGGAGGGAAAGTGGCCATTCTGGGGAGAGTAAGGTGAGGAATTATTACACATGAAATCCTATCATTAACAGTATTGCAAACCATGGTACCTATAATAACTTTTCCAAAAACAGTAAGAAAAGACTGAGCATGTCTTCTCCGAGTCCATGTGTTGGTGCTGCATAAGTGAATGTATTGTTGGTCTATTCGCATGGTGCCGAGCATGTCACCTAGATCTCCCCTCTTGAGATGTAAACTTTCAGGCTGGTCTGTGTGTTGGTACTTCCTCTGTGCTCTCTCTTGAATGTGTTATTCTTTGCCCTTTTTTATCCTCTCTCCTCCCCCCTAAAATGAAACCTGTTTTTACTTTTAAAAAAAAAGGGGGGGGGGCCGGGCGGTGGCGCTAGAGGTAAGGTGCCTGCCTTGCCTGCGGTAGCCTAGGACGGACCGGGGTTAGATCCCCCGGTGTCCCATATGGTTCCCCAAGCCAGGAGCGACTTCTGAGCGCATAGCCAGGAGTAACCCCTGAGCGTTACCGGGTGTGGCCCAAAAACCAAAAAAAAAAAAAAAAAAAAGCCTGTCTCAAATACAGGCAGGAAAGGTGTGGATAGAGGGAGATGGGGTGCATTGGTGGTGGGAATGTTAAAAATAAAAATAAATAGGGCCCGGAGAGATAGCACAGCGGTGTTAGCCTTGCAAGCAGCCGATCCAGAACCAAAGGTGGTTGGTTCAAATCCCGGTGTCCCATATGGTCCCCCGTGCCTGCCAGGAGCTATTTCTGAGCAGACAGCCAGGAGTAATCCCTGAGCACCGCCGGGTGTGGCCCAAAAACCAAAAAATAAAATAAATAAAATAAAAATAAATAAATTAATTAAATAAATAAATTTAAAAAATAAGACAACATGGAAGCAAGAGATAGTCCAATGAATTATGCCTTGCATATGCCTGATCTGGGTTTGATTCATAGCACCACATGGTCCCCTCGGGTGCAGCCCTGATGACCCCCAATATTACTTCACATTCTCAGAGTTGTTGCTCTAAACCGATGTCCTGGCTGGTCAGGGATCACTGGTGGAGCCCCTGGTTCTCCTATGCACTGTTTAGGAGTGCTCCCTTCCCAAGATAAACAACGAAGTGTTCATACATGGACACAGAGAGCATATGTGATGTCAAGGTGACAAGTAAAAAAACATATAGGTTAAGGAGAGTGAAGGGAGATGGAATGAAGGGGTCTTTCTGGAGAAACCTGTTTGGTTCTGTTGGAAAAACTCTGTTTCCTGGCGCAGGACAGCTCGGAGCACGTCTCCCTGCAGAAGGCTGTGCACTTGGCCCATGGTGCTGGTATAGATGCAGTCGCCCAGACATTCCAGCACCGCACTGGGGAGACAGAGAGGAAAGGGGGGCCATCAGATGGGGAGAGGGGAGACTCCGGGTTTTCCCACAGATCACTTCCGATTGGAATCTCCACTTCTTGCTCCCTCTTCATTGGGGTCCCATTCCCAGACCTGGAAATGGTGAGAACGGACATGAGGGTCAAGTTTCGGGTGAAGGCCGGGCCTGCACCATCTTGCAGGATCCAGTCAGTGAGGCGGCCAGTGAAGAAGGGAATAGCCATCTCCCCTGCGGAGGAAGTGAAAGATCCTTGGTCAGAAATGCCAAGTGCGAGCTGGTCAGCTCCAACCAGACTGCCTGCCCCCCACCAACCCTCACTACTCTCCTGGGGGACAGGAGACATAGAGGTCCCAATTCTGCAACTGGATCTCCCATCTCAAATCCCCCCAAGCTCAGAGAAAGAAGATCGTAGGGAATAAGGTACTGGGGTGACCATGTGGCACTCCAGAGGAAAGGCCTTCCTGATTAGGAACCAGTGCAACAATGCTGGGGAGAGTCCAGGATCCCTGACCTTTAACCATCCCACGGCTGTAGGGTCCTTCCTGGAGCGCGCCCCTCAAACCCGAGCTGCTACAACCCACACTAGCCCCCTCACTCTATTACTCCCTTGCCCAGATTCGGGGTACATCCCTAGGGGAGCACCTGACCATCGCCCTTACCGAGACAGGATAAGATCAAGAAGGCCAAGATGAGAGGGAGGCGGCGGGTGGCAGAGCCCAAACAGCCCAGAAGCCGACGCACCGTTTCCCCGGACCCTCCGAGACCCCCGGGCGCCCAGAGGCCCCCGAGTTTATGGCACAGGGCAGCGGCGGGCAGGGCGACGGCGTAGCCGAGGACGAACGCGTCGAGGCGACTTCCCCAGTGCAGGAGCCTGGTGCCATCCGTGTCCCCGACGGTTCCCCAGGCGCTCAGCGCTCGGAACGTAGCCAGGCCGGGCAGGGCCAAGCTCAGGGCCACCACCAAGGGCACCAGAGCCGCCAGCCAGCCCGGGGCTTTTGCTGTCGGAGCCTGGGCACGAACTCTGAGGACCCCGCGCGCCCCTAGCCACAGCACAGCCCCGCGGCTCAGCCCCACCGTCCACACCCGCAGCAGCGGCGGCGCGGTGGGCACCAGCCGGGAGGCGAAACTGGGCAGCGCGGGCCGGAGCAGCATCCAGTCGGCAAGAAGCAACAGAGCTAAGCCTATCCAAGGTTGCGGCATTCTGGAGAAGCCCGGGCACCCCCCAAAAGTGGGGGAACCCGGCTCAGCCATGAGGATGCGGAGAGCCTGAATGGCTTGAGGTCCCAGCTGGGCGCGTCTCTCCGGAATGGCCGGGTCAGTGAGGGACGGGCCTGCAAAAAAAAAAAAAAAAAAAGCCGGGATTGGTGGCTTGCAGGAGTTGGGCTTGCAGTGGGATGAGCCCAGGAAAGTCCCAGGAACCGCCTCAGCCTGGTGGCTCTGGCTAGAAAAGAGCTATTTAGGGGAAAGAGAAAATGAAAGCGGCACAGCTCGCCAGGAACGCCCACTGGGCGCCCGGCCAGCCCGGGCAAGCCAGGGGAGAGGCTGTGTGGCCAGATCTTGGTTTGGGGTGCAAACAGCCTTGGTACCCTATCTGCTCCATCACGCCCACCGGCCCCGCCTTAGGGCGCAGCGCCTCCTCTCCGGGCTCCACCGGAGACTCCCCGCCAGTCGCCTCTAGCAGGCCTGGGCGTCGTCATCTGTCTCCGGGCAGATCTGCCCCGTGCAGGTTGGACTCGGGGCGCACATCCTCGCGCGCAGGCGCGGGCGCCCCCTGGTGGGCATAGAAGAAGGGGCGGGGTTGCAGGCCGCGCGCCGAGCGCTGTCCCAGGCTGCAAATCTGAGCCCCAGGAGCCAGGAGTGAGCGCAGGACTGGGATGTTGCGGATCGGAGCACCAAGCGGGGACTTTCCCCGCACCGGAGAAGTCCACACCGGGGTAATGACCTGGGGTTGGAGGTGGGTGGGGGGAACTGGGAAGACCGGGAGACCCTGGGACGGTCGAGGAGTGAATGCAGAGGGAGGAGGTAGCTGGTAGCACCCAGTGCAGGCACGATTTATTCTACTTGCTTTGTTTGTCTGTCTGTTTGTTTGTTTGTTTGTTTGTTTGTTTGTTTGGGCCACACCCGGCGGTGTTCTGGGGTTACTCCTGGCTGTCTGCTCAGAAATAGCTCCTGACAGGCACGGGGGACCATATGGGACACCGGGATTCGAACCAACCACCTTAGGTCCTGGATCGGCTGCTTGCAAGGCAAACGCCACTATGCTATCTCTACTTGCTATTCTACAGTGGGTAATTCTAGGGGCCAGAGAAGGGTTTGGGTGGGGAAGGGGTACTTAGGCTTAGCTGCAAGCGTCAAGGGGAAGCTGTTTTGAAGCTCTTTCACTTTCAGAACTGCAGAGTGGGGGTGTTCAACAGGTTGGAGAAGGCGCTGAAAGCTTTTGGGGTCCGTTGCCCCGTATGAAGAAGCGCTTAGGAGAGGAGACATGGGGGCACTGCTCATCATGCGGACCGTTCATCGTTGTGCCCGGCACTGATAGGGGCCTTTCAGGGGTACTGGTGGTGCGTTTCTGCAGCTTGACTAGGGAGCCCTGGTCTCCCCTGCTTCTTTTTGGGTGTCCCTGTCCACTCCCACGCTCCCCTCCTCTCTGCTGCGGGACTCGTGCTGGCCGAGCGTCTGGAAGGGGTAGTTGGCTGGTTTGGGCTCCAGGCTATTGCCACCACCGCCCCCAGCGACCCACCCACCCTCCCCCGACTTGGGACCCCCTTTGTGATAGACTGCCCCAGTTCTCTGCTTTCTATCTCAGACAAACTAGTTTGCTAGAAAGCACATTCAAGGCAGTTGTGCATGGAGGCCATCCTCCTTGATGGACTCCTGTGGAAGAGTCGAGTTGGGGAGGAAAGAGGGAATCTCTTCCCTGGATAGTGGGGAGTAAAAGTCAAAATCAGGCGGTTATTGGCCTGGATTTTCGACCCAGGTTAAATATTAACTATGCTTGACCTTAGAGAAGTCATTTGTCCTCTCTGTGACTCAGTTTCCTCATTTAAACCAAGGCTCTTTAAGACTTTCCTACTCAAAAAGAGTAGAAAGCTTGTAGCGTTATTTATCTTCCTTCACTTCTGAATTCCTTTCCGTGGTGAATTTTCCTGACTTCGAACGTCAGCTCACACTTCCCACTCAAATCCACTCCATCCAGATCTCATCTTGTGGCTACTAAGATTTCTAATTACCTCTTGGTCAGAAATACTTAAGTGAAATCTTTTTTGTTCTATTTTTTCGTTGTTGAGCCATACCTTGCAGTGCTCAGGGTTTACTCCTGGCTCTTTGCTCAGGAATGACGCCTGACAGGGCCTTCGAGACCATATGTGGTGCCAGGGGTTGCATGCAAGGCAAACTGCATACTCCTGTATGGTCTCTCCAGCCCTCGGTAGGGACATTCCCAGTAGTGCTCGAGGTTGGTGCAAGTGGGCTGGAGGAGGCCCATGTGGCGCCAGGGATCAAACCTAGGATTTCCACGTGCTTGCATGTACTCTAACTCTGAGATATCTCCCCAGCCCCACCAATGAAATTTTCAGATGGTCTTCTGTTGTTTTTAACATCTCCCCTACCTTGGTTCTTGACCTGGTTCACTGACCCCCTGTATGTTTGATCACTAAACTAAAAGAGCTCACTTATATTTAAATCTGTCACTTCTGGGTATTCAAAAGACCCCAAAAGAACTAGGATCTTGCTTCCTAATCTATAACATTAGATTTGCTCTCCATCTGCTCCTACAAGAATGTGGGCTGGAGGTGAGTGACTGTGTAACTTCTTCATAGGGCTTGAAAGTGTCCTGTGGAGTCCTTCCCTTCAGGCAAGCAATAAGCCTCATCTCATTTCACTTTATAGTGGAAAAGATTCCACTTAGGAACCTGAGAGCTTTATGATTCAGTTCTCCCTGTGCTGTATCTCAGCCTGACTGTTATGTTCCTGGAGACGATCGATGGAAAAGAGAAGATGAAGAGCAAACCTTATACTGGGAGTGGACTCCACCCTGGGTCACTTTATAATCCTGAGTGGTCACCATCTCTGGGAATGTTTTCTGGTTGGGAACAAGAGGGGACACTGGGGGATGCAATGGTTAAACCTTACATGTAGCCAACCTGGGTTTGAACCCCATATGGGCTCCCAGAAATTTCAGGAGTGATACCTGGGGGATAAGATCAGGACTAACTTCTGGGCACCACCAGATGTGGCCATCCCTCAAATATTTTTTTAAAATAAGAAGGCAGTCTAGACTCTGGTTGCCCTGACATTTCACTTGCTGTGTCTCTGCAGACCACCATCATGGCAGTTGAATTTGATGGGGGCGTTGTAGTGGGTTCAGATTCCCGGGTATCTGCAGGGTAAGTACTGGTGAACTGGGGTACTTTGGGGAAGAATCCAATGGACCCAGGCACATGCTTTTAATACCTGTTCATGAAGAAAGTGAGGCTTTAGAGAATGGAGTTTACCTTTCAGAAAAGCAACAGTAATAAGCTAGCCAGTGAGTGCTCAGGTCTCTGAATGCTGGAGAGGAATCTGCAGTCTGAAGGCATGTATGGCCTTTCCGTGAGAAGAATGTCTGAGAAGGGAATGTAATTTGAGAGGCTGTTCTGTCCATCTGTGTTTCAAGAAAGGAAAGAGGTTGGTTCTTCTAGCAGGTTCTAAGTTTCTATTCCATCACGTGTTGTACTAATTTTGTTTCTTTTCCCTGACCAGTTTCCTCAAATGCAAAAATTTAGGGGTAGACCTGTGTCACTGTATATTTCATAAACATATAATTATTTTTGGTGTTTGAGACTCCCCAATGGTGTTCAGGGCTTACTGCATTAGGGGATCACTTCTAGCGGTGATTGGGGCCATATGGAATGCCTGGATCAAACCCGGATGACCAGCTGCAAGGCAAACTTCAAGGCCCTACCCACTGTACTATCTCTCCATCCCTAAACACATAATTTTTATATGATTATAACAAAAAAAGATTAGTAAGAATAACATTATTCTAAGTGGGTTTTTTATTTGTTTCCAAGATCTAAGCCCTGAAAGTAGTTTAATTTCGATGAAGACTTGCAGTGCTTGACTTACTTGAGTTTTGCTCCCTCTTGAATCAAAGCATCACATCACCTCTCCTGCATTCCAGGGCTATTCTCTTGTCAAATAATACAATAAACTCTAGATGATGAACCTCAAAAACTCACACAACTCTACAGTTGATGATGCCTTTTGTTCCTGACAGAGAGGCTGTGGTGAACCGAGTGTTTGACAAGCTGTCTCCCCTGCATGATCGCATCTACTGTGCACTCTCGGGTTCTGCTGCCGATGCCCAGGCCGTGGCTGACATGGCTGCCTACCAGCTGGAACTTCATGGGTATGAGACCTGGTATCTTCACACCCTAAAATCCCACCTGAGCTCTCCAGAAGCCTTGCCACTAAAAATGAAAGATTTTTATTTCAGCTCCTGCTTTTGCTGGCTTTAAATTGCCACTTGAATCTCTCAGATCTGGTTTCTGCATTTGATAAGTGGGGCTAATAGTAGGTCCCTTACCTTATCAGATAGTTCTCCTGAGAGTCTAATGGTATATGTGAAGGCAGCTTGCAAATTATAAATCGCTACCTTCATATAAGTCATAAAGTAGACAAGGATAATGTGGCTCAACAGAACCACCATAAGCTATGAGAAACCAAGGCCATTGGGGCAGAAGCAAAGCTTATCTGATTTTACCTGTAAGGTCAGGGCTCTTGCAACAAAGAAAGAATTAAGTCACTTAGGGGAGATGGGGTTCATATGTGGTGGAGGGATTGTATAGGCCAGTGAAGGAGGGGGAATCTGACATTTCTTTTTTTTTTTTAAGTAAAAAGAATATTTACTAAGAATCTCAAAAACCAAAATACTTTTTATAATTTAAAGAAGGAAGTGAACAATAGGCAGCAGAGAATTTTACCTAGAGTAACTTTGGCTAACTTTTTTATGGCATCTTTTTTTTTTTAAGTTTTTTTTTCTTTATCTTTATTTAAACACCGTGATTACAAACATGATTATTGTTGTATGATTACAGTCATGTAAAGAGCACCCCCCTAAGTCACTTAGGGGAGATGGGGTTCATATGTGGTGGAGGGATTGTATAGGCCAGTGAAGGAGGGGGAATCTGACATTTCTTTCTTTTTTTTTTTTTTTTTTTTTTTTTTGGTTTTTTTTTTGGTTTTTGGGTCACACCCGGCAGTGCTCAGGGGTTATTCCTGGCTCCAGGTTCAGAAATTGCTCCTGGCAGGCACGGGGGACCATATGGGACGCCGGGATTCGAACCGATGACCTCCTGCATGAAAGGCAAACGCTTTACCTCCATGCTATCTCTCCGGCCCCGGAATCTGACATTTCTTACCTGTCTCAGAACATGTGAGACATTCTTCCTGTACCTGTGGGAGGGAGTTGGAGTTTGAATTGATACATTTTCTGGTGTCCCTTGGCAGGGGTGATGGTAATGGCACACACAGGAGTCAGAAGCTCGGGAATTCCTACTGACTAATATTTCTAATATTTCTAATATTTCTTTCAGGGTGGAACTGGAAGAACGCCCACTTGTTCTGGCTGCTGCAAATGTGGTGAAAAATATCACCTATAAGTATCGGGATGACCTGTCCGCACATCTCATGGTGACTGGTTGGGATCACCGTGAAGGGGGCCAGGTCAGTGTATCCTAAAACTCTCCCTCCCAGAGATCCCATCCTTCAGAGGGATGTCACATTATAAGTTCCAAACACTGATGAGTTCCAAAGGCACTGCCTCTAGACATATCCAGTAGTCTCGTTGACAGTGAGTATAGATTCCCGGGGCTTCGTTGCAAAAGTAGAAAACATTTCCTTATCTCATTGGGAAGGAGAGGATCACTGATTTCTTGAGCTGAGATGTGGCTGCCTCCTCCAGGTTTATGGGACCCTGGGCGGAATGCTGATTCGGCAGCCCTTTGCCATCGGAGGCTCTGGCAGCACCTACATCTACGGTTATGTGGACGCAGAATATAAGCCAGGCATGACCCCTGAGGAGTGCAGGCGCTTCACTACCAATGGTAATTTCCATGGTGGAAGGTATCAGGGAGGGTTTACAACTTGGCAGAGAGGTGGAATGTGAGGAAAAAGAGAAAGACTACATGGGTGAGCGATCACTTAGTTTAACGTCAAACACTTTTGTCAGTGGGTGGGGCGAGAAACAAAAACTAAAGTCACTGGAAAACCAAAACAAACAGCATGAACAGGACTGGTCTAAGAACATCAACTTAAGATTTTTCACTGCCTTAAGAAAGTGTGCTGGGGATAGCCTGGAAGCAGATGGTTAAGTCAGGGATTTGTGAGTTGCTTTTTCAGGTGTCTTTAACTTGAAGTTGAGCATCATGGGAGTATGGAGACCATGGGCAGCAGGATAAAGGCATTTTTAAAATCCAGATGATCATGCTAGCACTATGCCTCTCAAGAAGATGGTTTTTGAGACTTGAGTTTGTAGTAGGAATCTAGACAAGAAGGAAAGAAAAGATTTTAGAAGCTAAGCCGTTCTCTCTCTTCCTCTCTCTAACCTGGAACTTTCTCCAGCTATTGCTCTGGCCATGAACCGCGATGGGTCTAGTGGTGGTGTCATCTACCTGGTCACTATCACAGCTGCTGGTGTGGATCATCGAGTAATCTTGGGCAATGAGTTGCCAAAATTCTATGATGAATGAATCTTCTTCAGATTTCTTTTTCTTATTTTATAATAAAATAAAAAAAAAATCTAGGAACAGAACCTGGTCTGGTCAATGGAAGATGGTGCCCAGAGAGCTGAATCAAGATGGGAATGAGGCTCTTTGCCCAAAATGTCAGCAGATCTTTTGTGTGCCGTAGTCTCCCCTAAAACAGTGCAGGTACAGTGGAGAAGTGACACAGAAACTAGAAAGAATCCTGTCCATAAAAATGGCATTTAATGGGTAATTAAGTGATTTGAAAAAATTATGACAATAAAAGGTTTCATTTTGATGCCCACAGAATGAAGGTGTGAGAAAGGGGATGGAGTTCAGTAAAGCTCAGACTGACAAGTATATATAAGACAACTATGCACAGGAGATTAGCTAAAAGTGTGAAATATTTCCTTTTATAATTCATTTGTTCAGATTAGATAGTAATTCATAACAGGGGCTTAAATTTTGAGAAGAGGCTTGTGGATTTTGAAGAACATAATAATCAAAAAAAGCTATACTTACTAAGCTAGATATTGACTAAATGCTTATTAACTTCATTTAGAACCAGAGTAAAGACTCAACAGACTGAGCATATGCTTTGCATGCAGGCGGCCTAGATTTGATCTCCGGCACCACATGGTTATCCAACGGGTGCAAAAAATGAACTTCAAACAGAGAACCATAAGTAGCCCCTGAACACTGCTAGGTGTTACGCCAAAAGAAAACAAAGTGGAAACTCATCACTTAGAGTAGCTAGAGAGATAGTTCAGTAAAGAGGGCACTTGCCTTGCATGTCACTGGTCTAGGTTTTATCCTTGGCAATATTTGGTCCCCAGAGCACTACCAGGAGTAATCCCTGGATCCAAAGCCAGAAGATCTGAGCACAACTGGGTATGGCTCCCTGTACCTTCCAGAAAATAATGATTACAACATTACTTAAACCCAAAGAAGAAAATCTCACATACAGACTAGTGATACTTCTACTTAAGGACAAATGAAGATTACTAAGAGTGAAGTCACTTGGCCAGGCACAGAAAATACAAAAGCTAAGAACTTGGGGCTAGAGAAATAGCACTGTACATGGCAAACAGGGGTCCCGGGCACCACTCTATGTTTTCCTGATCCACACCAGAAATGATCCCAGAACTCAGAGCCAAGAGAAATTCCTGACTACAGCCAAGTATCACCCAAAAAAAACATAATTAAAAAGCTGAGATCTGGGATTTAGCTTATTATAGACCTTTTCTTGACCACTTCATAAACTACTCATTCCCTCAAGGTTCATAAGCATTCCCTCTTTTTTATTTTTTTTTCTGTTTGGGGGCCACACATGGCAGTACTCAGGGGTGACTTCTGGCTCTGTGTCAGAAATCTCTCCTGGAAGACTCATGGAACATATGAGATGCTGGGGATCAAACCGTGTCTGTCCCAGGTTGGCAGTGTGCAAGGCAAATACTCTACTGCTGTGCTATCCTTCCAACCCATAAGCATCCCCTCTTTTATCTGCATTAATTATCCCATAAGATTAGCTGGTACTACGGAGATGGGTACCAGTGCATGAGCAACTGCATTAACCAAGCCAAGCATCATTGGTCTAATCTTTGCACATACTAGTTTAGTGACAAAACAGTCCTTTTCTGTGAAATCCAACTTTCTCATCTGGCAAATGAAGGTGTTGAACTCCTCTGGTGTGGTGCTTTACAGCGCTAAGAGTGGTGGTTTACTAATAAGTGAGCTGTTAAAAAGAATAAGGAGGAGGGAGATAGAGGACATTGGTGGTGGGAATGTTGCACTGCTGAAGGGTTATATATATATATATATATATATATATATATATATATAGTTATATAGTTATATATATATAACTAAAACCCAACTACAAACATGTTTGTAATTATGGTGCTTAAATAAAGATATTTTTTTAAAAATTTTAAAGCTAATGAATAGAAATACTCATCAGCGATCCAGGAAATTTCTGCTGTCTTTTCCACTCACATGGTAATTGTACAAATATAGCATACTCCACAATAAACCCATGGCTTTGACATTTTGCAGTTTACTGAGGGGGATAATTAAAAAATATGTGTCTTGTGTTCCTTCTTGCCATAATAGTAAATTTGTTGTGAAGTTTAAAGTAATAATTTAATGGAACAGGAGATAGTACAGCAGTTAAGGTACATGTGCCTGACCTGAGTATGGTTCCCAGAACCACGTGGTGCCTGAGCATCATCATGTATCTCCAGCACTGTAGCATCACATCCTTGAGCCCTTGCACTGAACCATCAGTTGGCTGAGAATCACTGGTAGTTCCTCCAGGACCCCTGAGTACTATTTGGTAAGGTCCCCCCTGACCCCCCAAAATAATAAGTGTTTATTGATCCCATTACTACAACAAAAGCCTCCTGAGAGTATACTAGAAGCAAGTTCTAGAGAGAAAGGAAGAGAGAAGATAAGAAAAAATGAAACCAGAGACTGGACCAATAGTACAGTGGGTAGGGTACTTGCCTTGATTGCAACGGATCCAGGTTTTATCCCTGTCATTCCATATGCTCCCCAAAATACCACCAGGAGTCATTCCTGAGTGAAGAACAAGTTAAAACTCCTGAGTACCACTGGGTGTGGCCCCAAAAACCGCATAATTAAAAAGCTGAGATCTGGGATTTTTCTTGACTTTTTTTAAAAAAGAGATCTTGGAGCAAAAGGAGAAAGAATTTAAGACAGTAAGTGAAAGTGCCAGAGATATAGTTCAAAGGGCTGGAGTCATGGCTGGCATGAACTGGGCACTGCTAGGCTTAATCAAAGGCACTTTACAGCTTCCCTATTGCCACCAGGTATAGCCCTGGTGACCCATAGTGCCCTGGGAGTAATTCCTTAGTATAGAGCCAGGAGTAATCCCTGAGATTGCTGGGTGTGGCCAAAAACAACAGAAAGAAAGAAAGAAAGAAAGAAAGAAAGAAAGAAAGAAAGAAAGAAAGAAAGAAAGAAAGAAAGAAAGAAAGAAGAAGAAGAAGAAAGAAAGAAAGAAAGAAAGAAAGAAAGAAGAAAGAAAGAAAGAAAGAAAGAAAGAAAGAAAGAAAGAAAGAAAGAAAGAAAGAAAGAGAGAGAGAGAAAGAAAGAAAGAAAGAAAGAAAGAAAGAAAGAAAGAAAGAAGAAGATAGATAGTAAGGAAGGAAGGAAGGAAGGGAGGAAGGAAGGAAGGAAGGAAGGAAGGAAGGAAGGAAGGAGAGAGAGAAAGAGAGAAAGAAGAAAGAAAGAAAGAAAGAAGAGAGAGAGAGAGAGAAAGAAAGAAAGAAAGAAAGAAAGAAAGAAAGAAAGAAAGAAAGAATAAGAAAGAAATAAAGAAATAAAAATGAAGAAAGAAATAAAAAAGAATGAAAGAAAGAAAGAAAGAAAGAGAAAGCAAGAAAGAAGAAAGAAAGAAAAAAAGATAGAAGAAAGAGCGAAAAAGAAAGAGAGAAAGAGAGAGAAAAAGAAAGAAAGAAAGAAAGAAAGAAAGAAAGAAAGAAAGAAAGAAAGAAAGAAGAAAGAAAGAAAGAAAGAAAGAAAGAAAGAAAGAAAGAAAGAAAGAAAGAAAGAAAGAAAGAAAGAAAGAAAGAAAGAAAGAAAGAAAGAAAGAAAGAAAGAAAGAAAGAAAGAGAGAGAGAAACCCCATCTTTAAGTCCGAAAGTGATTCCTGTGGGAAGGAAGATGCAGGGGAATCTCCCAGAAAAGAGAACTGGAACTGGAGGGGACCGAGCAGTGGTGCAGCGGTAGGGCATTTGCCTTGCAGGTGACTGACCTAGGACGGACTTCGGTTAGATCCCTGGCATCCCATATGGTCCCCCAAGCCAGGAGCAATTTCTGAGCGCACAGCCAGGAGTAACCCCTGAGTGTCACTGTGTGTGACCCAACAACCAAAAAAGAGTGGGGGCAGGTGGGGGCGGGGGTGTATTCCTTAATTCACTAAGTACCATTACCCACATGCAAGCTATGCCTGGGACAAAACAGCAAAGTCTTTAAGAATGAAAATGAGATTCAAACCTTTGAAAACTAGAAGATAATCTTTCATTATTAGGTAAAGAATTGTCCTTTTGCTTTTACTTCCAAAAGGATTTAAGTGAGAACAGACATAATTAAAAATAAATAAATAAAGCCTTGTTTCACTCTGGAGAAACTCTGGTTCCTCTTAAACCCACATTCCTTTTTCTCTCCTCACATTTCTCTAAGTAAATTTCTTATTAAAAACAACAATCGGGGCCGGCGCGGTGGTGCTAGAGGTAAGGTGTCTGCCTTGCCAGCGCTAGGATGGACCGCGGTTCTATCCCCCGGCGTCCCATATGGTCCCCCAAGCCAGGAGCAACTTCTGAGGGCATAGCCAGGAGTAACCCCTGAGCGTTACCGGGTGTGGCCCAAAAATCAAAAAACAAAAACAAAAACAAAAAAAAAAAAAACCACTCAACAACCAAAAAATTAAAAAAAAAATACACTTTTGCTTGACTTTTTAAACAAAGGAGATCTTGGGGCAAAAGTGGAATGAAGTTAAGACAATAAGTGAAAGTGCCAGGAATGTTGTTCAAAGGGCTAGAGTCATGTACTGGGCACTACCAGGCTTAATCAAAGGCACTTAACAGCCTCCCTATCCTCTCTATCAGCACCCAGGTATAGCCCTGGTGACCCATAGTACCACTAGGAGTAATTCCTTAGTATAGAACCAGGAGTAATCCCTGAGATTTCTGGGTGTGGCCAAAAACAAGCAGAGAAGAAAAAAAGAGAAGGAAGGAAGGAAGGAAGGAAGGAAGGAAGGAAGGAAGGAAGGAAGGAAGGAAGGAAGGAAGGAAGGAAGGAAGGAAGGAAGGAAGGAAGGGAGGGAGGGAGGGAGGGAGGGAGGGAGGGAGGGAAGGAGGGAGGGAAGGAGGGAGGGAGGGAGGGAGGGAGGGAGGGAGGGAGGGAGGGAGGGAGAAAGAGAGAAAGAGGGGGCCGGGCGGTGGCGCTAGAGGTAAGGTGCCTGCCTTGCCTGCGCTAGCCTAGGATGGACCGTGGTTCGATCCCCCGGTGTCCCATATGGTCCCCCAAGCCAGGAGCGACTCCTGAGTGCATAGCCAAGGAGTAACCCCTGAGCGTCAAATGGGTGTGGCCCAAAAACAAAAACAAAAAAAAACAGAAAGAGAGAAAGAAAGAGAGAAAGAAAGAAAGAAGGAAGGAAGGAAGGAAGGAAGGAAGGAAGGAAGGAAGGAAGGAAGGAAGGAAGGAAGGAAGGAAGGAAGGAAGGAAGGAAGGAAGGAAGGAAGGAAGGAAGGAAGGAAGGAAGGAAGGAAGGAAGGAAGGAAGGAAAGAGGAAAGGAAGAAAAGAGGAAAGGAAGAAAGAGGAAGGAAGGAAGAACTACCTTGCAGAGAATAATCTAATGTACTTACAATTGATTTATTAAAATATTAATCTCATCTAGTACATGTCTTCATAGCAACTGGTACCAAAATATCTGAGTAACATAGCCTAGTTAGACTGACAAAAAATTAACCATCATGGTGCTGGAACAATATAGTATAGTGAATAAGGCTGTTACCTTGAATGTAGCTAACCCAGATTCAATCCCCAACACCTCATATGGTGGTCCCCTGTGTCCAGCAGGAGTTAAGCCCTGAGTGCAGAGTCAGCAGTAAATCCTGAGCACCCTTGGGTATTGCCCCAATACTGACTATTGCCCCCCGCAAACAAGCAAAAATAAAAAATAAAAATAGCCACCAGTGCCAAAAAGTTATTTTAAAAAGTGCCTGTCATAGAGGCAAGCTGATTGGTGGGAGTGAAACTGAGAACACCGGTGAAGGAAGTGGGTACTAGTGAAGGGATTGGTGTTGAAACATTGTATACCTAAAACCCAATCATGAATAACTTTATAAATTAAAATGACTCAGTACAATTTTTATTGTTATTTCTGGATTGGGGGTGAGGGCACACCCAGTCTGCTCAGGGGTTACTCCTGTCTCTGCATTCAGAAATTACTCCTGGCAGACTTGGGGGACCATATGGGATGTCGGGGATTAAACATGGGTCAGCCATGTGCAAGGCAAACACCCTACCCACTGTATTACCACTCTGGTCCCTGACTTATACAAAGTTTTAATGTTTTAATTAACCATAGAATAAAAGCTAAAAGGTGAGACTTTCAGATAAAAGTAGCAGGTGTAGTAAGGAAGAAAATGAGCTTAGTTCTAAGCAAATGGGACATCTTAATTTTCACTGAAATGCAGTCAATCACTCGTCAAGATAACGTCATCAAGGTCACATGCAACAGTGTTAGAGACAAGCAAATGACAGGTCAGGTTATTATCTCTAGTCATAGTGTTCCTTTCATACAAAGGAAAAAGAGTAAGTTAAAGGTTTTGCATCAAAATTCAAGACACGAATGAAATACTAAATTGTACATCATTAGAGCAGTTTTAAAGAATATATTTTCGGGCCTGGAGAGATAGCACAGCGGCGTTTGCCTTGCAAGCAGCCCATCCAGGACCAAAGGTGGTTGGTTCGAATCCCGGTGTCCCATATGGTCCCCCGTGCCTGCCAGGAGCTATTTCTGAGCAGACAGCCAGGAGTAACCCCTGAGCAATGCTAGGTGTGGCCCAAAAACCAAAAAAAAAAAAAAAAAAAAGAATATCTTTTCTCCTATAACCCAGAGCATATATAAATGAGGACCCAGAATGCAACTAAATAATAAAGGTTGAGAAGTTATAGAACCATTATTAATTGCATGGAGCATTTTACCCTAAGGTTAGACCATTGGTGGAATGGACTTGGACCCTGGTATATAAAATGGGAGTTATAAGAGACAACATAGAGAGGGCTGAGAGTTAAGAATTTCCAAGTACCCCTGTACATCCTTGCTAAGAGAAGTAGATGCACTGTATTATCAACCCAAGTGTGGATTAGCTATTGCTGTGTAACAAATGACGCCAAAATCTCAGCAACAAATAAGGAGCATGTACTCTTGGCATTATTGAGATAGTATGAGAAAACTGGTCTCTGTATTTGATAATATTGTATCAAATGTAACTGATCTGGTGATGATGGTGGAGGTACTTCTAGGTAGGGAAATGTTCTAAAAATATACATATGGTGATTCAATAAATAAATAAATAGAGAGAAAAATAAAAGTAAAAAATGGGCTGTAGTGATAGTACAGTGGATAGGATGCTTGTTTTTTTGTTTGTTTGTTTTTGGGCCACACCCATGATGATCAGGCTTTACTACTGGCTATGCACTCAGAAATTGCTCCTGGCTTGGGGGACCATATGGGACGCTAGGGGATTGAACTGAGGTCTGTCCAAGGTCAGCCTCCTGCAAGTCAAACGTCCTACATCTGTGCCACCACTCCAGCCCTATATGGGTGCTTGTCTTTCACACAGCCAGCCTGTGTTCAATCCCCAGCATCCTATCATGTCCCCTGAACACCACCACAGGTGATTCCTAAATGCAGAACCAGGAGTAATTCCTGAGAAAAAGTCTGAGTAATCCAGGTCTGACCCCAAAACAAACAAAATTTTAAAACCACACATATTCAGCTATTCAGGGTAGGAACGTCATATTATACATAGATAACTCCACAATGGTTTAGTAAAACAGTCCCTCAAAAATAGTCCCTCAAAAAACTTAAAAAAAAGAATAGTCCTGCAAGAATAAATGGATAAGTAACAGGTTTATATATCTTTTAAACTTTTTAATTATAACATCATGATTTTCCAAGTTGTTCATAAGACAGTTGTCTCAGGCATTAAGTGTTCCAACACCAATCCCATCACCAGTGTGACCTTCCTTTCACCATTGTTCCCAGTTTCCCACCCACCACCACAGCCTGCCTCCATGCAGGCAAAGCAATTTTACTTCATATTGTTTGTTACAACACAAAGGAAAAAGGAATTATCAAAACTTAGATTAATAAGAGTCTATTTTTAATAATTGTTCTATTTACCAATAGTGTTACTAAATAATTGTCTAAGAATTTACCAGGCTATCGTTGGTACTATTTGAACCTTCTGTGTTATTATTTAGGTTCACTGAGCTTAGTGGTCTTTTGTTTTTGTTTTGTGTGTGCCAGGGGCCACACATGGCAGTGATCAGGGGTTGTTCCTAATTCTGCACTCAGGAATCACTCTTGATGGACTCAGGGGACCATATGGAATGCCAGGGATGAAACCTGGATAGGCTACATGTAAGGCAAGCACCTTACCCTCTGTATATCACTCTGGTCCATTGGTGGTCTTCTATGTAACTTTCCAATCAGAATTATTGTGATCCTACTGAATCACAGCTATGAGATTTTGAGGTGCTGTACAACTGCTTGTAGCTGTATTGTCCAAGATCTATAAATAGGCCTGAAACAAATTTGGTGGCTTGGCAAATTGATAACATTAAATCGTGAACATTTTCTGTCTACGAGTATGGGGGTTGTGAGCTGTTATACCTTCAGGAAGAAATAGGAATTTGCTGCCCCATTCTGAGAAGGCCACAAAGTGTTCAGCACATAGTCTAGTCCCACCTGAGAAGATTCAGTTATTATTTGAACTCATATTATTTGAGTTCAGTCATGGTGCTGGGCCATATTTGTCAGAAGGTGTCAGGTTTGGCTAAGGTTGTTTATTTTTACCATGAAATACTATATATGCAATATCAAGTAATGAACTACTTAGTATGAAATTCATAGTAATGAAATATGGATAAATATCGAAGACACAGATTGAGGAGTCAGCACATGAGAATACACAAAATATATTTTATTTGCACAGCACCCTTAAAGTGGCAGTTCCTGCTGCCACTCCACACAACACCTCATATTCCATATCTGGACAATGCTTTGTTTTTCAGTGCAGCCTACTGGATTGAAATCTCTTTGAGCGCTCTTTTCTGCTGAGCCTGCCTAGGCACTCCAAGGACTATAATCTCTCTAGGACCCACACCTGAAAAGCGCGGCCGCAGAGCGAACCCTTGAATTCTGCACATTTTAAGAAGCAATCTACAGCCTTGCCAATAGAGTAATTTTGCAGTACAGTCCCATATTTACAGAAATCAAGATGGCTCCTCTAATAATCTACAAAGTGGGAAACAAATAGGTATCCTCTCAAATAATAAGTTTAGAGTAGAATTATGGAAAATGTTCAGGGAGCTCAAAAAAAAGCATCGATAAACTTGACTGGAGCAAAATTAAGCATCAAGAAGATTTGTCAACTGAAATTAGAGATTTTCACACTGAACTAACAGATCAGAAAAACTGAGCTTATGCAAGTGTTGCCAGGCACAGGGTTTGGGGAGATCCCATGCCGGAGCCTTTCTCCCTAGCCTGGGGAGTGCTGGGAGGTTTGGCAGGCCCCATAGCCTACCCCCTCTTTTTTCCCTGGACTCCAGGCCCTACCTGGGTGCTGGCTCAGGTGGCCAGAAGTAGGTTCAGGTGGACTCTTAGTGGTCCTCAGGCTTCCTCCCTCCCTCCATATTCCAGGGGGGAGGTGCATGGGGAGGGGGGCGGGCAGACATCAGGCTCTGGTTTCCTCCTTGATTCTGGAGACCAGCTCTTGTCAGGTATGGGGTTTGGGGAGGCCCCATACCAGAGCCCTTCTCCCTGGCCTGGGGAGTGCTGGGAGGCTTGGCAGGCCCCCAGCCATCCTTGTCTTTTTCCCCTGACTCCAGGCCTTCCCTGGGTGCCAGCTCAGATGGCCAGAAGTGGGTTCAGGTGTACTCAGTGGTCCTCAGGTTTCCCCCCTGTTACTCCACCCTGGATTTACGTGTAGCGACCTGAGACCCACCCATTTCTGGGAGGGGTCTTGGGAACCAGATATGTGTGACCTTACCTGCAAGACCCCGCCCATTCCTGGGAGGGGTCTTGGAAAAGTTAGATAAGCCTTGGACCAAGGGGATTCGGGCCTTTCTGCGCTGCTAGGCGCTCTGGCTTTTGGGCCTCTGTGTTCTGGTCTTTGACCAGCATGGAGCCCAAAGGGAAGATGGCTAACAGGAGATAAAATGCAGGGCTAGCAAAGTATTGCTGTGCTTGAAAGGTTATGAGTAGGCCACACACATGTGGTGGATAGGGCATGAATAAAGTTGTTGCTTCCTGATGCCTGCCTGTGAGTCGTGATTTCGCCTTTCACCTGGGCCTGGGACCCACCGGCTGAATGGGGTTGCGGAGCCACGTGGCCTGGGATGGCAAAGAGAAATCCATCGCCATCCACCGCCATCCAGCCCCATCGTTATTTATTTAATGCAAGACCCCCCTACCTCTCCCTACACTAAAGGAAATGTGCTTTGGGAGGAGGGCAGGCCATTTTAGTACTGGTTTATGTTGGGACAGTCACTGGAATTTTTTTCTCCTTGTTTTCCTATTGATAGTATTGTATGCATATATTTTATATATCCATAACATCCATCTTGTGACCTTGATACTGCCCTACAAATCTCATTTCTAATATTTTACTGCCTCAGTCCCAACCCTTATTTCCCCCCATCTTCCCATGTAGGTGCAGCTCATGACATGAAGCTCACCACATAGAGTGATAAGTGCAGTTAGAGAAATAACTACACTGAAAACTATCATAACAATATGAATGAATGAGGGAGAAAAAAGCCTGTCTCAAGTACAGGTGTGGGTGGGATGGGGAGTAGATAGATCTGGGAAATTGGTGGTGGGAATCCTGCACTGGTGAAGGGGGGTGTTCTTTACATGACTGTAATCATACAACTACAATTATATTTGTAATTACGGTGTTTAAATAAAGATAATTTATAAAAAAAAGAAATCTCTTTGAGCTACTGTAAAATGTCTCTTACTATGAGAGTTAGTCCTGCTTCTCCACAGCAAAATTGAAAACTATTCACTTCCTCTAGTGCTCTTTGAAGTTGGTATACCAATATGGGACCTAAGTCCACCAATCAAATGCATCTACCGGTCTTCAGTTCAAAGTTGAGTCACAGGAGGAAGTGGGACCTGTATTCCTTTCACGACAAAGGTGACAATAAGAGAAACTGGCTTTGGAAAAAGCCATAACACAAAAGGGGGAAGTTCCTAGAGCAGAAGTGGCAGAAGAGATTTTTCCATGGGTGGTTTCTGTCAGGTCCAGTTCCTAGCAACAGAACTAACAGCAGCATCTAGATATAAATTGTGGGGCAGCAGTTGTGATGTGTTTTATCACACCCATTCTGGAGTGGAGGAATCTAACCTTTGGTAATGATCCTCCCATTCCATTGCTCCAGCATGTTCAACCCTAAAATCTTATTATTAAGCTTATTATCAAGATCATTAATGAAAGAACCCCCAAAAAATACAAGAGGCTAAATACAAATAAAAATATAGTCAGAAAAAGTGCTACATTCAGGATTAATATGCCACAGAGTAATAAAAATCATAACCTCAGTGTTATCTTCTTTACCAGAGACAAGGTAAAGCCATTGAATCTTATCTGTGATTTTACAGGTTAACCTCAGAGAGGTCAGAGCCAAACTTTAGTCAAACTATAGTTACTATGGGAACAGAGCAATAGCACAGTGGATCAAGCTCTTGCTTTGCACACAGTCCACCAGGGTTCAATCCCTGATACCCCATGTTCCCCCTCCCCATCCTTCCAGGAGTGATCTTTGAACACAAGAGTCAGGAGTAAGCCCTGAGCTTACTGCTGGGTGTAGCCACAAAGCAAAACAAAACAAAACAAAATGAACTACACTCAGATTTCAATTAGACAGAAATATGAAAAATATCTCAATGTGATATTAAATCAACAAACACAATTTGTTTTATTTTAAATTTGTTGTTTCTATGTTTGGGAAGTCACACTTTATGTGTCCAAGGCTTACTCCTGGCTCTGAGTTCATGGATCACTCCTCATAGAGCTCAGGAGACCTTTTGGGGTGCCAGGGATTGAGACCATGAGCAAGGTAAGCACCCTACCCATTTAACCATTTCTACAGCCCCAACATTATTTCAAATTTGGTCTCGGTTCCTGGTTTTAAACTTCACCTCATGGTGCTCAGTGTCTACGCACTCAGAGCTGGTACCAGGGATCAAATGCATGCAAAGTATTCACACTCCCCAACTCCATTTTGCATTTTTAAGCACTTCTCTGACTTCTTCCCTACTCCTAAAGTATGAAATTGCTCAGATAGGATTTTTGTTTGTTTTGTTTTTATCTTTGTTGTTTTGGGACCACACCCAGTAATGCTCAGGGATAATATTCCTGGCTCTGCTCTCAGAAATCACTCCTGGTGGTACTCAATGGAACATGTAGAATGCCAAGGGATCAAACCCAGGTCAGCTGTATGCAAGGCAAATAAATGTCCTACCCACTGCACTATTGCTAAGGCCTCAAAATAGAGTTTTAAAAGAAATAGTCTAATTCCATAATTCAATTAATTCTTTTTCCTTTGCTGTATCTCATGATTAAGGCTCAAAGACTTTCCCACTGTAGAGTTAACGAAGCAAAGACCTCGTATTAAATTGTGAGAAAGAGTTCACATTGGTCTGGAAGGGTTTAGCTCCTAAGGTCATAAAATTAATCAGCTCTATCATGATCAGAAAGAAGTATTTTCATTGCCATCCATCTGCTCACTTATTCCAAGAACATTTCCTCAACTGATCTATTCAAAATTTTGTTTGTGGGACCAATGTTGGTTGAAATCCCATTGCCTCTAAGATGCCCAAAGTTCATCAGTGATCCTTGCTTCCCACCTTTCAGCTGCAGGCTGATAAACTAGGAGCCTATGTGCTAAGAAAACTGTACAGGTTTCTACACATAAACTGCATTTCTTTCCCTTTGATGGTGATTGCTATCCCCAGTTAAAGAAGGTTTCCTTTTAACTATGACATGTGACATGACTATAGTTCCAGGCTTGGAGGACTTCAGAACCATTACATACAATGCTATATTACATATACCATTACATATAATTGCTATAAAAATATAAAGTTGTGTAAATGTCAGATGGTTTGACCTTCTGGCAAAACAATATAGACACTTGTCCAAAAACAGAACACTTGAGCTTTCATATGGCCTAGCAATCTCACTTCTGTTTATCAATCACAAGTGCCCAAAAACTCTACTCACAAGAGCTTAAATAAGCTCTTACATTCATTGTAAAAATATTTATAATAGCCGAAGTCTGGAACAACTCAAATGTATAAGAAAACAGATGACTAGATAAAGAAAATAGGGTGTTTTAGGAGCTTGATAAATAGTACCAAAAGAATTATGAACAGTTTTGTAAAGCATGGTGTTTTAAGAAAGCAGTAAAAATTTATTCATGACTTTGGGGAGTTGGAGCAATAACACAGTGGGAATGGCATTTGCCTTGCACATGGCTGACTTGGGTTCAGTCCCCTACATCCCATATGGTCCCCCAAGCCGGTGCCTTGCACATGGCTGACTTGGGTTCAGTCCCCTACATCCCATATGGTCCCCCAAGCCGGTGAGGAGTGAGAGCCAAGAGTAACCCCTGACATCACTGGATGTGGCCCAGAAACCAAAAATTTGGGGTTTTTTGGACAAAACATATCATGATTTTCATAATAAAAATACTTTAAATCTAGCATAATATTATTATTAATAGAATACTTTTGGGGAAGATTAGGATTATGAATCTTACCTGGATAAATATAATTTAAGGTCCTGGGAATAAGGCTAAAAACTATAGGAACTGGCATGTGTGAGACCTACCTAGTATTTTCTCTCTAGCATCACATAGATTCAGGAATATTGCTGGATTGTTGTTTAGTGGGTCGCAAGGGGAACCCAAAACTCTGGCCTGAGCACTAAACTAACTCCTATGGTTAAACTGATAATGCATAGGGAGTGCCCTGGAGCCTTGAGCACTGCTTGATGATGGTGCCCCTATGAAAATAAATTTACTTTAATATATTTAGATAAGTAAGGGACCCATAAAAGCACTTTCAAAAGCATTTGCAGAAAATAGTTATCAAATTTTCCATATAATAGAATGATGATGCTGTCTACAAATATACGTAATCGTTTATAGATGCGTGTCAGTTATAATGGCTAGATTTCACTCAGTGTCCATCAATAACATTTACCTGAACACTTTTCTAAACTTAAAAATTTATTAAGAGGGGCCCGGAGAGATAGCACAGCGGCGTTTGCCTTGCAAGCAGCCCATCCAGGACCTAAGGTGGTTGGTTCGAGTCCCGGTGTCCCATATGGTCCCCCGTGCCTGCTAGGAGCTATTTCTGAGCAGACAGCTAGGAGTAACCCCTGAGCACCGCCGGGTGTGGCCCAAAAAAAAAAAAAAAAAACAACAACAACAAAAATAAATTTAATAAGAGATTCCACAGGATTCCAACTACATTAGAATATTTTTAATTGACCCTCTATAACAAAATCAGAAACAAGATATTTTGTGCTCAGGACCTACTCTCTTTATTCTATTTGTTTCACTTAAAGTAACATTATGATATTAAGTGAGAACTTACTATAAGATCATCCTTATTCTTTTTGTTTTGTTTTGTTTTGTTTTGTTTTGGGGCCACACCCGATGAAGCTCAGAGGTTACTCCTGGCTATGTGCTCAGAAATCGCTCCTGGCTTGGGGAACCAAAAGGGACGCCAGGAGATTGAACTGCGGTCCATCCTATGCTAGTGCACACAGGGCAGATGCCTTATCACTTGCACCACCGCTCAGGCCCCATCATCCTTATTCTTAAACATCTCCTGGAATCTATTACACTGAGTGAAATAAGTCAGAGAGAGAGAAAAACGCAGAATGGTCTCACTCATCTATGGGTTTTAAGAAAAATGAAAGACATTCTTGCAATAATAATTTTCAGACACAAAAGAGAAAAGAGCTAGAAGTTCCAGCTCACCTCAGGAAGCTCACCACAAAGAGTTATGAGTGTAGTTAGAGAAATAACTACATTTTGAACTGTCCTAATAATGAGAATGTATGATGGAAATGGAGAGCCTGTCTAGAGTACAGGCGGGGGTCGGGTGGGGCGAAGGGAGACTTGGGACATTGGTGATGGGAATGTTGCACTGGTGATGGGGGGGTGTTCTTTACATGACTGAAACCCAAACACAATCATGTATGTAATCAAGGTGTTTAAATAAAAAAAATTTGAAAAAAACAAAACATCTCCTGGATATTTGTGATGTATTATCTCTATATTAACATGTACTATTGCATATTTCCATGATATACTGGAGTTCCTTTGGAATAAGAACACCATTCAAAAAACGTTTAGGTTCAGTTTCCACAAGCATAAACTAACATTAGGATTATAGATAATTTTTTTCACGTAAACTTTTGTTTTAATAAATAAAGCTTTGTGGCTTAGATTTTAAAGCACATTTAGAAAAAGGTCGAGGCCCAAAAGCTACTATACTGCTAGAAAGAATTCATGCCCCTATGCATTTTAAGCCAAAGAGCAAATTCTTTTTTTTTTTTTTTTTTTTTTTTTTTTTGGTTTTTGGTTTTTGGGCCACACCCGGCATTGCTCAGGGGTCACTCCTGGCTGTCTGCTCAGAAATAGCTCCTGGCAGGCATGGGGGACCATATGGGACACCGGGATTCGAACCAACCACCTTTGGTCCTGGATCAGCTGCTTGCAAGGCAAACGCCGCTGTGCTATCTCTCCGGGCCCCAAAGAGCAAATTCTTAATGACAGAAGACATGTAGCTATCTCTGGACTGGAAAACAGGAAGCAGAGAAAGAGTAGATGGATTATAGATAAATTAAGAAGAAAAAAAATGTTTTCTCACATGCTCATTAGAAATTATCTTATTTACACAATATTTTAAAACAAATTATCATAACTGAATACTGGTTAGTTGCTTCACCCATTTCTCTTGTTCCATATATCCAGGACTAACTGGATTCTCAAATGGAACCATCTGTTACTGTACTAAAATATGCCTATAAAATTTTATGTGCCCAGATCCGATCTAACAGGCATCTGAGCCGGAGGCTACATCAGCTTACACTGTTGACTGGTCTTAAAATCCTATTCTTTGAAATATCAAGAAGTAAGAATACCTTTAAGGGTTTGCAGGCCAGCTGAGTCAAGCAGCATGGAGAGGGGTTCCAGGATTATTCAAAAGGATGATGGGAGAGAAGAGTCAGTGAAGATTGGATACTCAGACCAGACACACTCAAGAATAATTGGAACTTAATTTGATTTATTGGGAGTACTGCTTCATATTTAAGCAATAAATTATCAATAGTAGGAAGTTGGGTCGATTAAGTGTAGTATGTTTTTTGCTCTAGAATAAACATTGTGTGTCAGCATAATCATTAAAAGTCATCTAAAAATTATGTGTATATTGTAAAGTCTTTGTCATCAGTTTCATTTACCATAAACAGACATTAGAAAAGTACTTATTATTTTCTCTTGGATATGATTCTTGCTAGTCAACTATTAATCAACAAAGTACAATCCTGTTGTCTATTTAATATTACACCAAAGAGCAATTGAAAAAAGAGGGCAGATGTAATTAAAAGATCAAGCACACTTGTAGCCTACACAACACTAAATAACTGACTAAGAAACATTATTATTGATTCTACCAGCGGGGGAAAATATTATTGTAAATTCTACCAGCTTGAGAAAAAATATTATTGTAAATTATTCCATCAGCTTAGAGTAAGTAAGGTATGTTTCAGCAATTCTTGTTTTAATACAAGAGGCAAAGGCACACAATTTGTTTTATTATGTATTGGGCATTGTTAATTCTCATGATATGTTAATGTTTAGTAAGTTCATGGTTGCTATCCTGCCAAGTGCTAACCTAAGGCACAACTGGCCTTTTCTCAGCAGTGTCTGCCATGACAGCTCTGGAGTGGGGAGACTTGGCCTGCAACCAGCAGTCCTGTTGGTATTCAAAGTTAGGCCAGGGGCTACAGCAAGAGTCATTTTTCCTGACTATCTGAGATTGTCCTTTTCTGGTGCTTCTCTCAAAGATTAGGTTGTTTTGGGTTTAGTTTGGTTTGGGGGGGTGTTTTTTTTTTTGTTTTTATTTGGGGAGGTGGTTTTTGGGCCACACCCAGCAGCACTCAGGAGTTACCCTGGCTCTATACTCGGAAGTTGCTCCTGGTAGGCTCAGGGGACCATATGGGATGCCCAGATTTGAACCACAGTTGGTCCTGGGTCAGCCATTTGCAAGGTAAACGCCCTACCACTGTGCTATCTCCGGCCCCCAAAGATTAGTTTTTTATGACACACTAGGCAAACATGAGAGAAGAGAGAAAAACATCTGTTGCAAGACTGAATGACTGTTTAATTATAGTCAGATTCCTCACCTTAAATTAAACCAACTATAGATGGAAAATACATGCCGTGTAGTTGGACTTACATTTATTATATCTACACCAAAAATGTTATAGGCTTAATTTTCTTGTTTTATTCCCTAAACAATACAGAATAACGATCTCTAACTGTTTCTATAATGTTAACATTGGATTGGGTTTTAAAGCAAATAAAAGATTATTTAAAGTATATGGAAGAATGTGCATAATAATTTCAGTAGCCTCTGATTATAAGTGAAAACTGCACAGTAAACAGGAATATCAGAATAAAGGAGTAGGATCTTTCATGTATTAATTTTTTACATGGAGTCATTTTGTTTTAATTTTTATTTTTAATTATGAGAACAATGATGCAAAGAAAGAGGACAAGGTAAAGTTACAATGGAAGGACAATCACCCATAAACAGAGTTCTCAGAAAAAATCCCCTTGCTGACACCTAAATTTTGAACTTACAAAGAACATTAAGAAAAATAAAACAGAACCCATGTACAATTATTTTGTCCACAAGTCCCCAGATTGTAGTACATTATAACATTTCTTAGCAGTACACAAAGCAATCTAAAGCCATGAAATTTATGTGACTCCTTAAATATTGAAGGCATAGTACTTTTTTACATTTTCTACATGGAGTCATTTTTCTGAAGATGAGCGCACATACTGGAAGACATTGGCAATTTTCTTTTTTTGGGGGGGGGTCACACCCGGCAGCGCTCAGGGGTTACTCCTAGCTCTACACTCAGAAATCGCTCCCGGCAGGCTCAGAGAACCATATGGGATGCCGGGATTCGAACCACCAACCTTCTGCATGCAAGGCAAATGCCTTACCTCCATGTTATCTCTCCGGTTCCACTGTGCAAGTTTTGAGTGTCAAAAAAATATGTTATTATTTTTCCTGGAAAAGTCATTAGCATATATTAATAATCAAGGAGATGTAGTTTGTATTGTTTTATTTGTTAATTTTCCCCATGTTGTAGTTTTGTTTTTAGGGTGGACTCTTTTAATAGTACAGAATTAACGTTAAAGACATAAGGTGTACCAAATGCACCTAATATTTTAGCCCTTTTTTTTTAATAAGATGAAAGATTAAGCCTTTGGTGCAACCTAGTGGCCAAAGAGATAGTTGCTACGTTTTAAGGGAGAAATGAACATCATTTAGATTAGAATAAAAGGTAACATCTTTAACGTTCTGAATTCAGAGCCTGGTTTTAGGCAGGGAATAACAATAAAGAACTTTATTAAAGAGGAAACTGTTGCCTAATTAATATAACTACACAAGTAACAGAGTGAGCAACAGCCTATGCATGCCAGTAACTAAACAGGCTAACAATAACATGTTTTAATTTAAAAAGGTAATGTAAAAATTATAATAAGATTTAGTAAAAACAAAACAAAAAAAGTCGGGGCTGGAGAGATAGCCTGGAGGTAAGGTGTTTGCCTTGCATGCAGAAGATCAGTGGTTCAAATCCAGGCATCCCAAATGGTCCCCCAAGCCTGCCAGGAGCGATTTCTGAGCATAGAGCCAGGAGTAACCCCTGAGCGCTGCCGGGGTGTAACCCAAACAAAACAAGGAAAAAAAAGATTTAATTCTCTCAGAAACAAATGGATTTTGTTATTTCTTTTAAAAATTATTTAAGGGATTGGGCCAGCGTGGTGGCACTAGAGGTAAGGTGCCTGCCTTGCCTGCGCTAGCGTAGGATGGACCGCGGTTGGATCCCCCGGCGTCCCATATGGTCCCCCAAGCCAGGAGCGACTTCTGAGCACATAGCCAGGAGTAACCCCTGAGCGTCACCGGGTGTGGCCCAAAAACCAAAAAAAAAAAAAAAAAATTTGAGGAAGCTGGAGAAATAGTACAGAAGATAGGGCATTTGCCTAGCACACAGCCAACCCGGATTTGATCCCCAGCATCCCATGTGATCCCCACAAGAATCACCAGGAGCAATTCCTGAGTTCATAGCCAGGAGTAAGCCCTGAGCACTGCCAAGTGAGGACCCTACAGCCCCTAAAATTAAAACTATGTAAAAAAAATAATTTAATAACATGACATATCAGAATATTGAATGAGAATATTCTATTAAGAAATCTCTACTAGCTTGCTACAAATTAGATAGAACTGGAGGGTCATGGTGTTAAATGAAATAAGAGAGAAAGGGACAATTTCAAAATGATCTCACCCAGTTGCAGTACACAGAGAAATAAAACAAAGAAATAGACAACATTGAATGATCACAAACCATTGGTGTTGGATTACAAAACTGAGATTACCAAACTGTGGGAGTAAATGGGCAGATGAAGAAGCAGACTAGAGAGCAGAGGTGGAGGGTTTGTCTTCAGTACTTTGGTGGTAGTGGAGGTGCAATGATTTTTTACTGGAAGAAACTAAACATTAGCTGTATTGTAATCAGGTTATACAAAAAACTTAAATTGTGTGTGTGTGTGTGTGTGTGTGTGTGTGTGTGTGTGTGTTTAAAGGAAGGACCACACCCATTGGTGCTCAGCAGTTACTCCTGGCAGACTCCAGGAACCATCTAGGATAGGGGATTGAAAACCATGCAAAGCAAATGCCTTGCTTGTACTATCTATTGTTCCAGACCCCAAAATTAACTTTCTTTTTTTTTTTTTTTTTTTTTTTGGTTTTTGGTTTTTGGGCCACACCCGGCGATGCTCAGGGTTACTCCTGGCTGTCTGCTCAGAAATAGCTCCTGGCAGGCACAGGGGACCATATGGGACACCAGGATCCGAACCAACCACCTTAGGTCCTGGATCGGCTGCTTGCAAGGCAAATACTGCTGTGCTATCTCTCTGGGCCCAAAATTAACTTTCTTAAATGAGAGATTCATCAGCTGAGTTAATCATTCTAAAAGAAAAATTATTTTCTTTTTTTAAGAGTAAGTGAAAATTCCAACACCATTTTAAAAAATTCTATCCACAGTTTTTATTTTAACTCATCATTATGGATGCTAAGCATACAAGAATATGCCTCTAGTTAGATAGCTTTTAAAGCTTCAACTTCTGTTTTAAAATATAATTAATTTTATCAATACTATTCACTAATGTATATACCATTGAATTTACTACTTTGAATTTTTCAAAAAGAAAGTATGGGCAATAATGTACATAAAACTCATTTGTGGCCCAATGCTCTTTTCATTATCTGAATGAACTATAAGAATTTAACTAGTAGCCAGAGTGATAGCACAACTGGAAGGGCTCTTGCCTTGCACGAAAACAATCTTGGTTCTATTCTTAGCATTCCTGAGCACCACTGAGAGTAATTACTGAGTGCAGAAGCCAGAACTAATCCCTGAGCATTGCTGGATGTGGCCCTCAAATAAAAACAAAAAAGAAGTTCACTAATGTTGGGGGCCAGAGAGATAGCTAGTACAATGGGGTAAGGCATTTGCATTGCACTTGACCCATCCTGGGTTCAATTCTCAGCAACAGTGATCCCTAAGTGAAGACCCAGGAATAAGCCCTGAGCACTGTTGGGCGAGGCTCCCCCCAAATAAACAATCAAAAAAAACACACACAAGGGCCCGGAGAGATAGCACAGTGGCGTTTGCCTTGCAAGCAGCCGATCCAGGACCAAAGGTGGTTGGTTCGAATCCCGGTGTCCCATATGGTCCCCTGAGCCTGCCAGGAGCTATTTCTGAGCAGACAGCCAGGAGTAACCCCTGAGCACCACCGGGTGTGGCCCAAAAAACAAAACACACACACACACACACAAAAAGAATTTCACGAAGTCACAGCAATAGCACAGTGGTTGGCCTTGCACACTGCCAACACAGGATAGACCCCAGTTCGAATCCTGACATCACATATGTCCCCCAAGCCTGCCGGGAGCGACTTCTGAGGGCAGAGGCAGGAGTAACCCCAGAGTGCCGGGTGTGATGCCCCCCCCCAAAAAAAAAAGAATTTCACTAGTGCTCAACAAAAATATATAAGCAATCCAATTTAAAGTGGATAGAAGATATGAATAGCTGCTTCTCTAAAGAGAATGAAAATAGGGGGCCGGGCGGTGGCGCTAGAGGTAAGGTGCCTGCTTTGCCTGCGCTAGCCTTGGATGGACCGAGGTTCGATCCCCCGGTGTCCCATATGGCCCCCCAAGCCAGGAGCGACTTCTGAGCGCATAGCCAGGAGTAACCCCTGAGCATCACCGGGTGTGGTCCAAAAACTAAAAAAAAAAAAAGAGAGAGAATGAAAATATGTTAATCACTTATTATTAGGGTAATACACATCAGAACCACATAATATGCTACTTCCTTACACCTGTGAGAATGCTCCATTGCAATAAAAGGTATTATGGTAATGAGAGTGTAGAGAAAAAGGAACCATCTTATGCAGAATGAGCGATATTGATCCACTCACCTTTTGGGGAAAAGTATGGAGCTTCCTCAAAAGACTGAAAATATCATAATGCAGCATTCCCTCTCCTGGATGTATCCAAAGACTATGAAAATGTTAGCATGAAAAGTTATATTCAACTCTTCAGCAACTGCAGCAAAATGGAGGGAATTTAAAGCAATACTAATGCAAAACTAAGTAATAAGAGGGAAAGAAAAACAGGGGCTGCCTGATACCAACAATAACTAAAGTGTAAAAAAGTTTCACAGGGACCATGAAGAATGCCTCGGGTTGGACAGACTGGTATGCTTGGAACCCAGAGTCGGTCTTATGCCAATAACTTCTGGGGTGAGGCCATTTTGTAATCAGTCCAAGGATTTTTTTCTGTTTTCCCCATATTTTTCTGGACCTATGCAAACAACAGCGATTGCCACTATCACACCCTTACTATATTTTTTTTTTACTCTTATCCTTTAAGGAAAAAATTACAATTTACTGAACTCAAAAACAAATAACTATAGTAGAATGCCTGTCTCGAATACAGGCTGGGAGAGGGAAGAGGGGAGGGGGAATGTTACACTGGTGAAGGGGGGTATTCTGTTTGTGACTGTAACCCAACTATGATCATGTCACTTAAATAAAAAATATATTAAAAAAAAAAAAGAAAAGAAAAAGAAAAACAGGGACTGGACGATTTACCCATGTATAATTGATAAATGGACAAGGCAAAATAAAAATAAATCAGTGGGCATTAGCAACAGAACCAAGGTTACTCAAGGTGGTTTAAGTACGACGAATGGGTTTTATTTATTGGGTTTAAAAAAAAGAACAATTATGTAGGGTTGGAGAGATAGCATGGAGGTAAGGCATTTGCCTTCCATGCAGAAGGACGGTGGTTCGAATCCCAGCAACCCATATGGTCCCCTGAGCCTGCCAGGAGCGATTTCTGAGCATAGAGCCAGGAGTAACCCCTGAGCGCTGCCGGATGTGACCCAAAAACCAAAATAAATAAATAAATAAATAAATAAATAAATAAATAAATAAATAAATGTATGCAGGTAATCAAAAGTTACTCTAATTAATTCAATACCAAGTCGTTAAATCATTACAGTTGAGACCACAGAGCAACATAATCACTATTAATGTTAATGCTTTCAAAGAAGGTGTAAATGCAAAATTTTATATTGTAAATATTTTGTGAAAAGTGCCTCTTGGAGAAGCAGATTAGCGGGTGGCAGATGGGGACTGAGGTATTGGTGGAGGGAAATGGACACTCAGGAAGGGATCAGTGCTGAAACATTGTATGTCTGAAACTCAATCATGAACAACTTTGTAATTTCACAGTAACTATATTTTGCTGATTAGATAAATAAAATATTTTTAAATAAAATAAAGTTTTTACAAAGTGGGTAAGTGGAATAAATGAAAAGCCAATGGTTTCTATCACCTGAGTAAAATTCAACAGAAAGAATAAATTTAAAAAATAGAAGCATTTAAAGAAAAAAAAATTTTTTTTAAAATAGAAGCACTAGTAAAAAAAATAAATAGAAGCACTGAAATTTTTTAAATAAATAAAAATCATCTCTTGAGACATTTTCTTTTCTTTTTTGGGGGGCCACACTCAATATAATAGGAAAAGAACCTAATTGCACTATTATTTTTATAAATATAATACATTTAATAATGTAATCATAAAATTCTATATCACTGTTACATTATTTAAAATAATTCTGGGGAACATGAGGCCACTCAATCTTCCCAGGTAGACTGATTCAGGCTGACAATTCTGGGTCTTCTTGGAATGGGGTGGAGGGTAGATTCCCCTTTCTGCCAGAAGGCACATCTGCCCACAGCCACACCTGACATCCTCCAATATAGAAACAACCCAGCTCCACAACTAAACCTTATGCAACAGCCAAGCCACCAAACTGTTTCAGATCTATCACTCTGGACATCACCAAATTTTATAGTCTGGTCAGCCAGTAAGACCACAGCAAATCTGAAGGGAAAGTTGCATAGAAGACCACCAAACTCAGTGAGCCTGAACAGAAACACAGAAGGCTCAACTCGCACCCACCAGCATCATAAATCCTCAGACAATAAGAATTTTAGTAGCAGCATTGTGAGATATAACAACAATAACAAATTGACTCTTACTGTTCTAAGTTTTGATCATTTCATTTGCCTTTGTGTTGTGACAAACAATATGAAGTAAATTTGTTGATGCTTACAAGGGGGATAGAGTTTTGAGTGGGAAACTGGAGAGAAGTAGTAGGATTAGTGTTTGGATGTTTAATTTCAGAAACAATAGTATTATGAACAATGTGGTAAATCATAGTGTTATAATAACATTTTTAATAAAATAAAATAATTTGTGGTAATTCATTATGTGATTTAGGAAATATAATTTTGTACAGATAATTTAGGAAAAAGTCCATCTATCTTGTTAGGCTATTCATTATCAATAAAATTTTGCCTTTCTTTCCTTTCTTCTTTTGGTTTGTTTTTGTTTAGGGACCATACTTAGCAGTGCTCTGCGCTTACTCCTAACTCTGTGCTCAAGGATCACTCCTAGTAGGGTTTGAGGGACTAATTGCAGTGTAAGGATAGAATTCAGGTCAGATTTATGCAAGGCAAAATGTACTGCCTGCTGGACTTTCTCCAGGGCCCCATAATTTTACATTTATGGCTGAAAATTATTTATAAAAATGATAATAAATGGATATTTTTGATTTATCATATACTATCCTTTATTGCTATATTGTCAGAATTGCAGAATTGTCAGCCTGAATCAGTCTACCTGGGAAGATTGAGTGGCACCATGTTCCCCAGAATTATTTTAAATAATGTAACAGTGATATAGAATTTTATGATTACATTATTAAAGTTAAGCTATATTATCATCTAACTCTCAGAGCTGGAAATATAGTGGGAGCAACCCCTGAGCACTAAGCCAGAAGAAGCCTCCTTTGCACTGAAGGTTGAAGCACAAACCTCTCCTCCCTACCACCTCCAAATAGGAAAACAAGAAATAAAAAACATTTGACTCTCAGCATTACACCATACAAATATTATTTTGATAGACTTCATTGTTGCAGAGATATATGGTGGTGATCAACCACAAAAATTATAAGTTCGGGGCCGGGTAGGTGGCGCTGGAGGTAAGGTGTCTGCCTTGCAAGCGCTAGCCAAGGAAGGACCGAGGTTCGATCCCCCGGCATCCCATATGGTCCCCCCAAGCCAGGGGCGATTTCTGAGCACATAGCCAGGAGTAACCCCTGAGCGTCAAACGGGTGTGGCCCAAAAACCAAAAAAAAAAAAATTATAAGTTAAATTTAGGATAGCATCTGGAAACAAGTTGAAATTGAATATGAAGCATGAAAATGAAAAGAAGAGGAACCGGAGAGATAGCACAGCGATAGGGCTTTTTACCTTGCATGTGGCCAACCCCAGAGGGACCTGATTCAATTTCTGGCATCCCATATGGTTCCCCAGCCTGCCAGGGGTGATTTCTGAGTGCAGAGCCAGGAGTAACCCCTGAGCACTGCTGGATGTGGCCCAACCACCAATCAATGAATCAATCAATAAATTAAAAAAAAAAGAAATGAAAAAAAGAAACAACACAAAATATCTCGATGTATATATTTTGAAAACATAGGATGAAGACATAAAATCTAGGATGCGTTCTGATGATATTACAGTTTAATTTTTTAAATATTAGCAATGACAATAAGTGTACCTGTGTTTAGACATAGTTAAGAAGTTTGTTGCCATTTCCAAATAAATGAGAAGACTTCTGCTTCCAAGAGATAAGAGTAGATGTATTTTTTCTTATTTTCCCTGCTAAATACAACTGAAAATCCTGAACATTATATAATAAACATAGGAAGACTTTTATTTTGCTTTGTTTTGTTTTGTTTGGGGGCCACAAAACTCAGAGATACTCATAATAGCTCTGCATTCAGAAATCACTCGTGGCAGGATGGGAGGTCATATGAGATGCCAGAGTTCCAACCTGGTTGGCTGCATGTGAGGCAAGTGGTCCATCTATTGTACTATATCACTGACCCCAAGGAAGACTTTTAACAGAAAAAAGAGAAGGGCAGAACAATGAGGACTTCAGGACCCAAGTATCACAACTTGTCTTTTAGATCTCAGCCTTAGCATGGCAAAAATGTTATTGCCTTAATTATTATTCTTTTTATTTTATTTTCCCCTTCAATGTCCTCTATAGTTGGGGTTGCAAAGATCAGCCCCCCTCACACACACACACACACACACACACACACACACACACACACATACACACAACACTCTTAGCCAACACTACCAATTGTGGTACATACGCCCACTGCGGGTACTAGAAAGCATCTAATAGTTTTTGCTGGGGCTGCTGTATGCACACGGGAACCGACCAGGTTGTACCCCTGGTCTCTGTGCTCCAATGCTCCAGACTTGGATATTCCATTCCCCTGGTTGTGGTTGGTCAGTGCTGGCAAGATCTGTCCGTAGACTCCACTCAGCTCTTGCAGCTCTCATGTGGATCAAACATACCACTTCCTGGTTCCTAGGCAGACTCTCTTGATGAAGACAATAGACCCCCTGCCTGTACCAACAAGCTAAATTTAAATAAACTAACAGGAAGCAGATGCTGCCAAGGGGCAGCTGAGTCTGTGTGGGGCGACATAATCATGACATGCATGTAGGATGTCTTTAAAATGGTCATAGTCTCTCTCAATAAGGCTGATAATCCGGGAATATACTCCAATGTGCTCATGTCCTTGAGGTGTATCAGACCCTGATTGGCAAAATAGCGTGCTTAGAAATTGCTGCTTCTGTGGCTGAAGAAACTGTGGTACATATACACAATGGAATACTATGCAGCCATCAGGAGAGATGAAGTCATGAAATTTTCCTATACATGGATGTACATGGAATCTATTATGCTGAGTGAAGTAAGTCAGAGGGAGAGAGAAAGACGCAGAATGGTTTCACTCATCTATGGGCTTTAAGAAAAATGAAGGACATTTTTAAGAGTATCTCAGAGACAAGAAAGATGAGGGCTGGTAGGTGCAGCTCAGGACATGCAGCTCATCACATAGAGTGATGAGTGCAGTTGCAGAGATGACTACACTGAAAACTATCATAACAATGTGAATGAATGAGGGAAGTGGAAAGCCTGTCTCGAGTACAGGTGTAGGGGGGTGGGGAGGAGGGAGATCTGGGAAATTGGTGGTGGGAATGTTGCACCGGTGAAGGGGGGTGCTCTTTACATGACTGTAATCATACAACTATAATCATGTTTGTAATCATGGTGTTTAAATAAAGATAAAAAAAAAGAAATTGCTGCTTCTGTATTCTACTAACAGCTGCTCATCCACACCCCAGCTTGACATAAGCCAAGACTTGTGTCACCACCCAGAGCTGGTCAGACAAACATGCAGTCCTCATCCTCTTTCAGTCCAGAAGCCCAATGAGGAGTCAAATCTGCAGCCCTATGGGAAGTAGAAAGAAACCCAACCCTCATTCCCCCTTAGCCATAGTGGTTTTAGCAGACACCTAATGGTGACAAGTGCTGAGGATATGGCTCAAGAACTGGAGTGTTTGTTGTGCATGCACAGGGCTCTGAGTCCAATCTATACAGAACCCCCTTCCCCCAGCACTGCCAGTGTGGTCCTGAAAACCCCCAGTACTGCTAGACCAGAGTAGCATGACATTGCTAACTCATCAGCAGGTCAGTGTCTCTGGGGACCCCTGAACACTACTTGGGAAGTCCCCTGTGAAGAACTCATGCTCCCACCCAACAATAATAAGGTTTCCTCAAATGTCAGTGGAAGTAAATGGAACCTGGACTTCAAACTAGCTTGCACTGATGAAGTTTCCCCACTGCTCTGTTGAAGTGATGTCAGAAGGTAGACGAGCTTTTTCATTGGTTTGGTTTAATTTGGGGGGCACATCTGGCAGTGCTTGAGGCTTACTCCTGACTCTGTGCTCAGAGATCACTCCTTGCAGGCTCAGGAGACTATATGGGGTGCGGAGGATCAAACCTCACTTGAGACCACTCAAGCATAGAGAATGGCCACTAAATATACAAAAACATGCCCTGTATCACTTTTCATGAGGTAAATGCCAATTTAAATAATAATCATCTCACTGATAAGTCATACATCATAGGGGCCAGGAAGGTGGCGCTAGAGGTAAGGTGTCTCCTTGCAAGCGCTAGCGTAGGACGGACCGCAGTTCGATCCTCTGGCATCCCATATAGTCCCCCCAAGCCAGGGGCAATTTCTGAGCACAGAGCCAGGAGTTGAGTGTCACCAGTTGTCTCACACACACACATGCACGCATGCAGGCACACACACACTCCAACCCTCAAAATTAAACTTTTAGCAAACTAACTTCTTGATATCTACCCCAAAGGTCTAAAAACATTATTTTGAAATGACGATGACATTTGGACATTTGTTCATTGCAGCACTACTCACAATACTCCAAATCTGGAAACAACCAAAGTGTCCAAGAACAGATGAATCAATAAAGAAAGCAGGGTACACATACACAATGCAAGGAAAAATGAAAGCATGCGATTTGTTGCTATGTGGATGAACCTGGACAGTATCATGCTTAATGGGTCATCCAAAAAACAAGGGACAAAGACAGCAGTATCTTTTACATGTGGAATATAAAGGAACATAGTAGGGTAATAACAAATGGTCAAAAATAACAGAACCTGAGTTTACAGAACTGAACTTACAAAGGAGAACGAGTTGGGATGGAATGCTGAGCCTATGGCGGAGGGGAGTGGACACTCTGGTGGAGGACATGTTGTTAGGACACTGTATACATGAAACAGTACCGTAAATCACTTTTTCAAATTAAAAGACATTCTAAAAGTATTAATTGTAAATGAAAATATGTCCACTAGATGGTAGTAGAGGACCATAATCGCTAGCAGCAGTCTTTCTCTGAAAGGCCAAAGAATATTCTTGAAGTAGAATGCAGCTAAGCTGACATACATCATGCTTTTCTTTTTTTAATTTGTTGATTTGGGGTTCACAACAAGCAGTGTTCAGGGCTTACTCCTGGCTCTGCCTCAGGGATCACCCTGGGCGGGGCTGGGTATGTAGTACTGGGGTATGAACCCTGTTCAGTACCATGGAAGGCAATCAAACCTTACCTGCAGTACAATGGCTCTAATGCGGCATCATGCTCTTTTGAGCAATGCTTTTCCTTAAAAGAACGTTCTCTTTATATAATCAGCCTTTCTCTAAACTGGCCTGAGATGCACCACTATTAAAACTAAACTGATGGGGGCCGGGCGGTGGCGCTGGAGGTAAGGTGCCTGCCTTGCCTGCGCTAGCCTAGGACGGACCGCGGTTCGATCCCCCGGCGTCCCATATGGTCCCCCAAGAAGCCAGGAGCAACTTCTGAGCGCATAGCCAGGAGTAACCCCTGAGCGTCACAGGGTGTGGCCCCCCCCCCCAAAAAAAAAAAACTAAACTGATGGATCCATTGCGGTTAGAATGATAGACGAGTTATACACTTTGATAACAGAAAGACAGTGTTTTGGATGAGGTGGATTTGTAGAAATATCAGCGCATCAGCTTCCTCTCGGACTCCCTGGATTGAAGGAAGCCTGTGTGTATGGAAGAAGGAGCCTCCACAATTGGGGGAGAGGAGGAGGTGGGCAAAGGGTGTGCATTTACCTAATCTGTATCCTTGCTTGCCCATTCCTCACCAATTGCCCCGATGTTCTAGATCATATTTTTTTTTAATTTTTATTTACACCATTGGGATTTATAAAATTATTCATAATTGGATTTCAGACACGCATGTTTCAGGATCAACCCCACCTCGTGTCAACCTCCCTCCACCAATGTTCCCAGTTCATCCCATGCCAACACCCCATGTCCCTCAGCCTAAACAGTATAACAGGCCCATTTTTATTTTGATTGTTCAAGTTTGGGTCTCATAATTCTATTGTTGTTGACTCTGACCTGGATATTTAGTTCTGTCTTTTCTTAACACTACCCAATGCACTTGAGACCCCTTGGCCCCAGTTCCCCATATTTTCATATTTGTGTTTCTCCTCCTCTGTTCCATGTCTTTCCTTCTCCTCATCATACTCTGGTGTTAATTCTTGACAATCCCATTTAAACCCCTGATTTCTTCATAGAGTTATTCTAAATACTACACACAAGTGATATCATTCTGTATCTATCCTTCTATAGCTTTCTTCATTTAGCATAATATCTTCTAGGTCCTTCTAGGTCCTTGTTGCATATTGCTTATAGCATAGATCATTTATTTGTCTCTTTTCTTTGCTCTCTCCCATCCCCACTTGGCCCGGGGTTTTTTGTTTGTTTGTTTGTTTGTTTGTTTTTTTAGTTTTTGGGTCACACCCGGCAGCGCTCAGGGATTACTCCTGACTCTACACTTAGAAATCGCTCCTGACAGGCTCGGGGACCATATGGGATGCCGGGATTCAAACCACCATCCTTCTGCATGCAAGGCAAATGCCCTACCTCCATGCTATCTCTCGGGTTCCTTGGCCTCGGTTTTTATCTGATCAATGTAGGTGGAATCCAGATATTCTCGCCTGGAATATGCTATTCTTTTCCCTAGAGCTGGATTTGGCTTCTAAGTACCACCTGTTTCAGCCTGCAGATACCCTTTGAAATGGGAGACCAGATTCAATCCCAGTACAGCTGACCCCTCAGATTAATTTCCCTCAGGACCTCAAATCTGCCAGGCCTTGACAGCAGTTTAAGCCTTGAATGTGTTTGTTGTTGTTGTTTTTTTTTAGATTCTGGTTCGTGACCCTTGCTTCCTATCCCCAGCCCTGCCTTACTTCATTTTCTTTAGATTCTAACTAGTACCAGTTCCCTCAAGGCACAAGTCAACTGCTTGTCCTTGGAACTGCCAGCATGGTGAGAGGTCCTTGGACCAATGGCCAAATCAGGCCTGTTTCTAAACTCAAAAGTCTCTGCCCCAAGGTAATGTATTTTAATTATTTGATTTCGTGCATCTTAACCCCTATAAATATATAATTTCTTATTTTCAAATGTAATGACCTTGTCATACCCATGCTCTTTGCTAAATCCTTGAAGCTTCTTCATTCAATTACTTCTACTTTGGCCAAGTAACTTGAGGCCAGAAATTTCAACTCACGTCCTCTTAATACTTTTAAAATGTGACTTAAAATGTGGATGGCCTGATTTTTTTAGCATAATAATTAATCATTTGTATCTACTTTGAAACTGGAGCAATAGTACAACGGGTAGGGTGTTTGCCTTGCACACAGCTGTCATGTATTCAATCTCTGTCATCCCATATATAGACCTTTGAGCTTGCCAGGAGTAATTTTTGAGTATAGAGCCAAGAATAATGCCTGAGCACCACTGAGTGTGACATCATCATCATCATCATCATCATCATCATCATCATCAAGTATCTATTTCATCTTTTGACCATTTTCCTCTTGAATTATAGCTAAATTATGTAGATCATGTATGATGTACACATACCTAGTTTGGGTTTTCTTACTTTACTGTAAATTCTAATCAGAAATTTCTATTTTAGGGGCCAGAGTGATAGCACAATGAGTAGAGTACTTTTCTTACCGGTGGCCAACTCCAGTTCAATTCCCAGCATCCCATATGGTCCTCCACATCTTACCATGAGTGATTCCTGAACTCAGAGACAATAGTAAACTTCAAGAGCTACCAGTATGGCCCAAGAAATAACAAACAAACAAAAAGTTTCTAATTTTCATTAGAAAATTTATCAAATTTATTAGTCTTATTCTTATTTATTTTTATTTAGCGCTCAGAAGACCCAGAGCCTACTCCCTGTAGTATCAGAAAAATGTGAATAACATTGCAATGCTAAGGCCCCAGAATTCAGTGTGGTTCAGATTCTGCAGAGACAAAGACAGTCGGCGCTTTCGTCAGCAGTGCTTGAGGGCCTCTAGGGCTACACCAAAGATTCTGTGGACCATACGGTACTGGAGAGAGACCAAACTGGGCTCCTGAGGATGCAAAAGACACAACTATGATCTTTGTGCTGTCTCCTCAGTTCTATCTTATTTATTTTTATTTATTTATTTATTTATTTATTTATTTATTGGTTTTGGGGCCACACCCGGTGACGCTCAGGGGTTACTGCTGGCTATGCGCTCAGAAGTCGCTCCTGGCTTGGGGGACCATATGGGACGCTGGGGGATCAAACCGTGGTCCGTCCTAGCGCATCCTTGCGCAGGCAAGGCAGACACCTTACCTCTAGCGCCACCGCCCGGCCCCTATTTATTTATTTCAATGATGTTTTTATTTCTGCATCATGGTTACACAAATGTTCATAGTTGGTTTCAGTCATTAAATACATACCACCTTCACCAGTGCAACTTTCCTGCCACCAATGTTCCCCATTTTCCTCCCCCATAGCCTGGGAGCCCTGTCTTATTTGATAGAAATTTCCTTACCTTCAAGTCATACAATTCTGGAGCTGAAAAGATAGCACAGCGGTAGGGAGTTTGCCTTGCATGCAGTCAACCCAGGAGGGACCCAGTTCGATTCCCAGCATCCCATATGAGCCCCCAGCCTGCCAGGGGCAATTTCTGAGTGCAGAGCTAGGAGGACCCCTGAGCTCTGCTGGGTGTGGCCCAGAAATCAATTAATCAATAAATAAAGTTTAAAAAAAAGTCATACAATTTTTTCTTTTACCTTTTCATTGAAATTTTTTCATGTTTTATTTTCAACAATAAAATAAAATAAGATTTTATTATAATGTTTTATGAATATATAACCTATTCTAGGGTTATTTAATAGGTAGCATCTCTTCCACCACTGGTCTTTGATGTCCATTCTTTTTATACAAGGAAACCTGGTACTGTTCTTCTATACTATTCTATTGGTCTATGCATTCTACACTGGATTATACACATTGTTTACACATTCTGTGTTAGAATATATGGTCTTAAATACAGTGGCTTTATAATAACTGCTATAGGGGCCGGAGAGATAGCACAGCAGTAGTGTGTTTGCCTTGCAAGCAGCCGATCCAGGACTGACGTTGGTTCAAATCCCAGCATCCCACATGGTCTCTTGTGCCTGCCAGAAGCAATTTCTGAGCATAGAGCCAGGAGTAACCCCTGAGTGCCAACGGGTGTGACCCAAAAACCAAAAAAAAAAAAAAAAAGTTGTTAATAAAATAATTGCTATATAGGCAGGAAATACCTCCAACTTACTTCTTGTTTTCATGGCATCTTGCCTTTTCTTAACCTTATGTTACTACATTTGTATGATTTTACTTCATTTCATTTTAGAATCAATTTCTCTGGATTCCATGAAATACCCTAAGATTGCTCTAACTATATTGCTCTTATTGCTTGTAGATCATATTGGGGAAAATTAGAGCTTTTCTCTATTGCGGGTTACTAACCTCACCCTTCATACAAGATTTCTTCATTGTCTCTAATTATAGGGGTCTCCCCAATGAGGCTCAATGGGGGCTGTGGGCTCTCTGCTCCCTGTAGTGTGAGCTTAACTATTCCCTGAGAGTGCTCAGGAGCCACCTAGAACTGCAAGGGAGTGGGGATCTATGAAGTGTCTGAGCCAAATTTAGTGACTCCAGCATGCAATGAATGTACTCTACCTCTTGGAGATATTTCCTCCACTCACTTTCAGTATTTTTCATTTTCCTCTTAAAATCTTGCATGGTTGGGGGCCAGAGCACAAGTAAAGAGTTTGCCTTATTTGGGCCAACCAGGGTTTCATCCCAGCACCCTATTTTGTCCCCTGAACCCTTCCAGAAGTGAACCCTGAGTGAGTGTAGAGACAGGAGTAAGCCCCAAACACCACTTCCAGGTGTGGCCCAAAAACCAAAACAAAGATCTCACATGTTTTTTTAAGTCTGTGAATTCATTCCCAATTGCTAAAGTGTACTATTAGAGTGTTTTATCACATTTCCTACTTTTTGTTTTGACAGAGAAATTCAATAAATTTTGTGTTTACTTACCCCAATACTTAGCTAAGCTCTCTTACTAATTCATATATCTTTAGTTATTTTGTACTTTTTCTATAGACAATTATATCACCTATGAATAATGAAAGCTTGCTTTCTTCCTTTCCTATCCTTCTCCTTCCTTCCTTTGGCTGTTGTAAAAAGTCCCCTATTCCCTAAGTAATTCTACTATTCCATTTTCCATTTCACAGTATAAAATTTTACTTTCAAAAAAGGAGCTGCCTCTTTTCAATTCAATGCCAATAATGGAATTTTAGTTCTTAAGCTTGAAATGCTGGTAACAAAATTCTCAGCAAGATAAGGGGGGAAGAAAAACGCACTCCCACCCCCAATGCTAGAGAGAACAATGAAAGCATTTTCCAACATAAAACTGTCTTTGTAAACGGAATTTCTAACAAGAAAAATTTGTCCAATCCCTAGTCTTCAGACTTTGGAATAGACCTGATAAAATGACCCTTTGCCTATAAAGCATTTGTCATTTTCCATTTGTAGATCTTAATAATTTGTGTTCTCTAATAATGTTCTTAAGTACACCAAGAAATTGCTTGTGAGAATTTTTTGTGTGCGTTAAACTAGGAAAAATAAAATGATTGGCACTTTTCTCTGCACACACACAAAGTAAAATGGTTTTCCTGGACTTTTTCTTTTACAGTGTAGGAGTCTATTCAATGACTAACCCAAGCAAAGAGGGGAGAGGAAAATGACTCCATGCTGAGTTTAAGCAGAGCACATAATTAAAAAAAATTTTAAGTCCAAAATAGAGGAATTTATTTGGTCTTGTGGCATTGTTATTAGGGCTTACTCCTCTCTTCCCCCCCCCCCTTTCACACACACACACACACACACACACATCATAAATGCCACTTCTGTCCATGGAGCACTATGGTTATACTCCACGAAAACTTTCCCAAGGTCCTCAGAAAGTCACATGGGGCCAGGGATGGAACTCAGAGCTTCACACACTTGCTCTTCCAGTTGAAATACCTCCCTGGATCCCAAACTGTAATTTTTATTTTGTCTTGTTGTTGGTTTTGTTTGGGCAGTTCACACCTGTCTGTGCTCAGTTCTTACTCCAGGCTCTGAATTCAGAAGGGATCATTCCTATGGGTGCTCAGTCGGAAGACTGTAAGCAATACTAGGATTAAATTTGGGTCAGCCCTATACAAGGCCAAATACTATAATCTCTCCAGTCCAAAAGCTTTAATGTTAAGTATAATTTTTACTAAAAAGCCGGGTCTATGGGGGCCGGGCGGTGGCGCTGGAGGTAAGGTGCCTGCCTTACCTGCGCTAGCCTAGGAGATGGACCTCGGTTCGATCCCCCGGCGTCCCATATGGTCCCCCAAGCCAGGAGCGACTTCTGAGCGCATAGCCAGGAGTAACCCCTGAGCGTCACCGGGTGTGGCCCAAAAACCAAAAAAAAAAAAAAAAAAAAAAAAAAGCCGGGTCTATGATAATGATTGGTTTTTGTTTTTTGTTTTGTTTTGTTTTTGCTAATTGCTAAATTTTTTTTCCTAGAATCACTGGAGGTGTGGATACATGTGAAGTCTGAGTTGAGCTTGTTAGTAATTCAAGCAGATATATATGTGTCCCTCAAAATAGCCTAAAGAGGTTGTTAGAATACAGATTCCTGGAGTCAGAGTTTCTTTTTTTTTTTTTTTTTTTTTTTTTTTTTTTGTGGTTTTTGGGTCACACCCGGCAGTGCTCAGGGTTACTCCTGGCTCCATGCTCAGAAATTGCTCCTGGCAGGCACGGGGGACCATATGGGACGCTGGGATTCGAACCGATGACCTCTTGCATGAAAGGCAAACGCCTTACCTCCATGCTATCTCTCCAGCCCCGAGTCAGAGTTTCTTATTTAGTAAATCTGCTCTAGGACCTGAGAACTAGCATTTTTACTTTTTGTTTGTTTGTTTAGGGGCTGTTGCTCCTTCCTGTGGAGTGCCATGGGCTGGAGCACTCCCAGAGTAAGTTCATTAATGACTTCTGTCTCTGCACTCAGGGATTATTCCTGGCAGTGTTTGGTGGACCATCTGGACTGCCAGAAACAAACCCAGTCTGCCTCACGCAGGGCAAGCACCTTCACCTTACCCATTGTACTATCTCTCTTGCCCTAGAACCGACACTTTTAACACTTTTTTAGTGATGTTAGGAAGCTGCTGCTCCAGATACCATGCTTTAAGAACCACTAGAATGGCAGAACCATTTAAAATTCCTGTCTTGGATTATCTGGAACTTCACACATGCTCCTTATTCTCACTGCTGAAGTTCAAGTTTCCTCTAATTTAAATGAATGATTCTTTGTGCGAAATGAAGCCAAGATGTTCCCACCTTGTTAGTGAACTGCAGATAGCACAGGCTTCAATTAGAGGAATCTTTTGTTTTGAGGCCTCATCAGACTATGCACAGGGTTGATTACTGGCTATGCATTCAGGAATTAATTCTACCAGGTTTATGGGACCAAATAGGAAACCAGGGATTGAACCAGGGTCAGCTTCATGCAAGGTAAACTTACATGTCCTCTACAATTGCTCCATCCCCAATTTAGACGGTTCAAGTTTACTTTTCCTCAGCTCACCATTAAAGATAAAGCTTTTATTTATTTGTTTGTTTGAGGGGATACACCCAATGGTGTCAGGGTTATTCCTGGCTCTGTATTCAGGGATCACACCTGTTGGTGCTCGGGAGACCAGATGGATGCCAGGGATTGAACTCAGATTCAATGCATGCAAGGCAAGGGCCCTACCCATTGTACTATTACTCCAGTCCCAAGATGAAACTATTTTTAAATTTTATTTAAATTTTATTTTATTATAATTATTTTTATTTCATTATAAAATAACAAAATTATTTTTATTATAAACCATTTGATCTACAAAGCCCTTCATAATTGAATTTCAGATACATAGTGAATCAGGGCCATTGCCACCAGTGTCAACCAGTCCTTCCACTTATGTTCTCAGAGTGCATCTTATACCACTACACTTTGCCCCCTGCCTGCCAGTATAACAGGCCCATTCTAAGTTTAGATAGTTAAAGTTTTAGGTCTCTTGATTCTATTGTTATTGACTTTGGCTTAGATATTTAGTTCTATCTTTTTTTCTCCACCAATGCACCTGAGACCACTTGGCCCCTGTCCCCCATTCTGTCTTTTTTCTTTTCTTCTTAATTTCATATAAAAATGCAGAAATGTGAAGTAAAACAAAGTCATCCATGTCCCAAGGTTCTATGAAAAAGGCAGGAGACCCTACAAGTTGAAACTTTTTTAAAGGAATCATCGAGAAGCTATATGTGTTCTTCTCCTTTAGGTCCATGTATTTTTTCCTTAAAAGGAAACTGTTGACTTCAGATCTCCCAATTAATTAAGAAAAAAATTTTTGTGTGGTGGAAGAATGTCCTCCCAGCAGTGCTCAAAGGTCTGAGGTGGGGCAGGGGATACTCCTGGCAAAACTCAGACCTAGTTTTGCCAGTTCAGTGCTAGGACCAGAGGACTTGATGCAGCTCAAGCCCTACGTGGCACAGAAGCCCAGGGCCACCTGCACTACTGGGTAGGGCCTCCAGGGTTATACCCAGTAATTCTGGGGGAGAAGGAAGTTGTGCAGGGATTGAACCCTGACTGAGGTTATACAGAGTAACTGCCTTAACCCCAAACCATTTCTCCAGCCCCAAGTAAAAATTTTTATCTTTTATTTCAGTATGAGATTTATTTTCTCTGTGTGAAACCCATGTAAATTATGTATTTAGAATTTCTGTAGCTTTATTTATAGAAAAACTGACTTGTGATTTTCCTTGTGTATGTATGTGTGTTTCTTTGCCAAGTTTTTAGGCAAAGGTTAAACAAGCCTCTAAAAAGGAGTAGCAGGTGGGACTAGAGTGATTGTACAGCAGGTAGGACTTTTGCCTTACATGTGGCTGAATTGGATTTGATCCTGGCACCTCATTTGGTCCCATGAGCACTGCCAGGAGTGATTCCCGAGTTTAGAGCTAGGAGTCATCCCTGAGTATTGCTGGGCCCCCCCCAAAAAAATCAAATAAACTAAAAGAAGGGCCAGAGCAACAATACAGCAGGTATTGAAGTACAGCATTTGCCTTGCACGTTCATCCTGCATACTAAGTTCCTCCTCCCCAAGTGTCATCTCTAAGTGCAGAATCAGGAGTAAGTCCTGAGCCCTGTTAGGTATGATCCAAAACAAAAACAAAAGCCAAATAATAAAAATAAAAGCAGTAGCAGATATGTACTCTTTGTTTGTTTTCTTTGGGGGTCACACTTAGTGATGCTTAGGGACTACTCCTGGGTCTGTGTTCAGGGATCATTCCAGGTAGTATAGGGGGATCATATGCAGTGCCAAGAATAAAATCTGTGACAGCCACATGCAAGCTAGAGTCATAACTTCTGGACTATCTCTAATGCTGGCTTTACCCAGCAAAAATTTCAGTAGAGGTAGAATTATTTTTTCTTTAAGTGTTTGATACAGTTTGCTGGTATAGCTTTCTGGGTCCAAGCTTTCTTGGTCAGAAAGTAGTAATCAGTTTTTCCTACTGATAATTATTACAGCATAGAGTTCCATGTAACTCAAAAGTAATGAGTTGAGGGGCCGGGCGGTGGCGCTGGAGGTAAGGTGCCTGCCTTGCCTGCGCTAGCCTAGGACGGACCGCGGTTCGATCCCCCGGCGTCCCATATGGTCCCCCAAGAAGCCAGGAGTAACCCCTGAGCGTCACAGGGTGTGGCCCAAAAACAAAACAAAAAAAGTAATGAGTTGAGGGACCGAAGCGGTGGCACAGCAATAGGGCATTTGCCTTGCACATGGCTGACCTAGGACGGACCGAGGTTTGATCCCCAGCGCCCCATATGGTCCTCCAGCCAGGAGCGACTTCTGAGCACATAGCCAGGAGTAACCCCTAAGCATCACCGGGTGTGGCCCAAAAACCAAAATATAAAAAAAAGTGATGAGTTGATTCTTGTGTGGTGCCCCAACCATCAGCTTTCAGGAAGAGCAAAACCCCTTTCAGCACTGATCATTTCTGGACAGAAAGTCACACTTTGGTTCTGGGTTCCTCTCCTTAGCTTGTATGGAAAGGAGTTCGAAGGAAAATGCCTCTAGGTTACTTTGGAAGCAAGAGCACCCAAAGTTCAGCTAAAGGGATCTTAAGAAGAAAACAATATGAGGGCCAGTGGTAAGGCTGTTGCCTTGTATGCAGCCAACTTGGGTTCCATCCCCAGTACCCTATATGGTCTCCCTAACTCTATCAGGATTGATCCCTGAGTGCAGAGCCAGGAGTAAGCCCTGAGCATCCCTGGGTATAGCCCAAAAACTGAAAGAGAAAAGTTATGAACATATATACATATTTATACATATATTACTTGCTATATAAGCACATGTATGCATCTGCTCTACACACAAATCTACTTAACTGAAGCAATTATTTCATGAAACTACAATTACACCCACTCTATAATGAAGGGTAATATTTTCTATTTTTCCTATGCAAAATATGTGCATATGAGATTAATATTTTATACATTATATTAGAATAATATATACATATATATCTGATTTGGGGCCACACCTGACGGTTCTCAGGGAATCATATGGGGTAATGAGGATCGAATCTAGGTCAACCACATGCAAGGCAAATACTTTAACTTTCTGTACTGTCTCTGCAGACACTACATTACAGAATATCTAGTAATATACATTATACATTATTATTACTTGATCATACTAATATCTAATGGCACAAGAGTATATACTTCTGTATATGTACACAGGGTGAGGGAACGAGGCTAAGAAGTGAGCAGTGCCGGGGATCCCACGCCCCACTTTTCTCACCGTGACAGATTATTCTGTTCAGGAGCAGTTGAAGGACCTTTTCCCACCGACCCATAGAATCCGTCATATTCACATTTACAGGACTGGATTTAGACACTAGGTGGCAGTTGGGGACCCGAGATGGTACCGAAAACCCTCCAGCGCCCTCGGGCCCCGCGGGGTGGGAAAGAGAAAGTCCCAGAGGAGAGAAATGCCCTGAACCCCAAGACTCCTCTCTTCGTCCCTGTCCCCATCCCTATCCCGCCCTTCAGGTGACTGAGCATCCACAGCCTCGATTGCTGCGCGCGGGTGGAAGGTCCCAGGGCCAGGGGCGCTGCTCTCAGCTGGTGCAGAAAGGTGGGAAGCAACTCCTGGGAGGAAGCGGTTGGGGGTAGGGGTGGCAAGGTGGGCATTTGGGTACGTAGCCCGACTTGTGCCCGCCAGCCCTCACACACCAACTCCAGGGACCCACTTTTCCTACAGTGCCCAGAAGGCCGCATGTGTAAACAGATTGGTCTGCTGCAAATGGCCTCTTCTGCATTCAGATCTCCAAGGGATGAGAAGCACACTAGAGGAATACCAGGGACTATGGAACCGGAATATGGGAGTATCCTCCAGGAATTCTTTTATTTTACGTCCCCAAATATTCAATGATTCGGAGGAAGGAAACCACATCTCAGGCTTGATTAAAAACAAGTAAGATTGGAGCCAGGGAGATAATATAGTCCGTTTGATGCTTACCTTGCACCCAGTTTTGATCCTCAGCATTCCACACCCCGAGCCCCACCAGGAGTAATTCCTGAGTGTACAGCCAGGAGTAACCCCTGAACGTCGCAGGGTGTGACACCCCTCAAAAAATAGCAACAAAACAAAATATGATAACAGTTTTAAAAAATAAAGAGGAAAGGGGCCGGGGAGGTGGCGCTAGAGGCAAGATGTCTGCCTTGCGAGCGCTAGCCAAGAAAGGACCACGGTTCGATCCCCCGATGTCCTATATGGTCCCCTCTAGCCAGGGGCAATTTCTGAGCACTTAGCCAGGAGTAACCCTTGAGCATCAAACGGGTGTGGCCCGAAAATCCAAAAACCAAAAAAATAAAATTTAAAGAGAAAAAAATAAGAGATAAGACACTTGCCTTGCACACACTGTTTTGACCCCCATCCCCAGCACCACATATGGTGCCCAGAACTACTCCAGGAATCATCCCAGCCTGGGGTACGGCCCCAAAGCAAACAACAACAAAGCGATAGCATAGGCCTGAGAAATAAGAGTCCAGGGGCTTTAAAGCACTCGTCTTGCTTGCAGCCAACCCTGGTTCAAATCCCGATTTAAATTCCAAACATCACGTAGGGTCCCAAGAGATCATCAAGGGTCCCAGGGATCACCAAGAGTGTTGCCAGGGATCACGCCTCCAGGGATCACTCCTTAGCTCAGAGCCAAGATTAGCCCCTAGGCACGGCCAGAACTGAACAAAATAAAACCCCAAACACTTTAGAAAACCTCTGGGCCAGCACGTAAGTGTGTGAAAAGTGTGCAAGGGCTAGTCCAAGGGATACCTACTTCCATCGTTGAGGACCAAGTGTGAAGTCAAAGAAACTTGATCTCCCCGGGATGCAGAGGAGAAGCCTGGCCCTGCTGCATTCTGCCTGGAGTGGGTAAAGGAACGTCTGAGGCTGGCACTGTGCCTGATTGTAATCCTAGTCGCTCTGTTTCCAAATTCTCCCTCCAGCCTGCCCTTGCAGGTCTGTGCTACTTCCTATACTTAGATATCATGAACTACAACCCCCACTACCCCTCTGTTGTGTATGCAAATATTTTAGGGGATTATTATGTTACTGACCCTAACCTGATCGGTGATTGTGCCCTACCCTAGGGTGTGACCTGGCATTTTGCTCCCACCCTAGGGTAGTACCTGATTCTGCTTCCAACTACTACCCTAGGGTGGGGGCAGAATGTCAGGTCACACCCTAGGGTAGGGCACAATCACCGATCAGGTTAGGATCAGTAACATAATAATCCCCTAAAATATTTACATACACAACACCATTCCACTCCCCACCCTAATCCCACTTCCACCCCAGCTTCATTTGACCTCAGTGTCATTTTCTCTTCACCCAAAATAGACCCTCTTCTTCAGGTGGGAAGAGTTTGAGTTATATTAGTTCTTTGCCATGAGGAAAGTTTGCTAAAAATTAAATTCGACCTACTGGGCAAAAAGAAAATTTGTGTGTGTGTGTGTGTGTGTGTGTGTGTGTGTGTGTGTGGTTTTTGGGTCACACCCGGCAGCGCTCAGGGGTTACTCCTGGCTCTATGCTCAGAAATTACTCCTGACAGGGGGGACCATGTGGGATGCTGGGATTCAAACCACTGTCCTTCTGCATGCAAGGCAAACACCTTACTTCCATGCTATCTCTCCAGCCCCTAAAAGAAATTTTTATTTTTATTTTTATATTGAATCGCTGTGAGAGAGTTTAAAAGTCATAGATAATTGAGTTTCAGTCATGCATCAAATGAAAGGAATTATGATGTCAGCCATTGGAGGTATGGGGGAGACTTCCAGGGTATCCTGATGTTATGTGTGTGTCTCCCTTTGGGGTTTCCTTCTTCCACTTCCAAGACATTCCTGGACTCTGGCTGTTAGAAATGTTCTCTCTCCTTTATGTCTGCTGGACTCTGGCAGACCCTCTCCTCCACTGATTATTCATTTTCTATTAAGGGGGCATAAGAGTAAGAGGACCTTGGTGGTTTTCTCTTCATATCTCCTTTGAAAAAAATGTGAAATAAACAGTGTGTCCCTTGGGGCTGGAGCAAGGGTGCTAGTAATAGGGTGTTTGCCTTGCATGTACTAACCTAGGACGAACCGAGGTTTGATCCCCTGGCATCCCATGTGGTCCCCCAAGCCAGGAGCGATTTCTGATGGCATAGCCAGGAGTAACCCCTGAGCGTCACCAGGTATGACCCAAAAAGCAAAAAAAATAAATAAAAGGGTGTCTCCTCCTACACTTTTGGGTTGATCTAAAATTGTGTGTGGATTCAAGTGGTCATTAAGAATATCATTTCCGGGGCCGGGCGATGGCGCTAGAGGTAAGGTGCCTGCCTTGCCTGCGCTAGCCTAGGACGGACCGCGGTTCGATCCCCCGGTGTCCCATATGGTCCCCCAAGCCAGGAGCAACTTCTGAGCGCATAGCCAGGAGTAACTCCTGAGCATCACCGGGTGTGGCCCAAAAACCAAAAAAAAAAAAAAAAAGAATATCATTTCCACCATCCAGTATAAAAACATTTAAACTGCTAATCATCTTGATTTTTAGTTCTGGCTTTTGGACTAAACCCAGAAGTTTCACAGATGACTGCTAGGGGACATGCAGAGTTGGGGGGTCAACCTGGGCTCTTGCATGCAACATATGTGCTCAGTCATTTGAGCCAATCTCCTTGTTTTGCACACACACACACACACACACACACACACACACACACACATCTTTTTGGTTTGAGGGCACATCCTGTTGTACCCAGACTGTTCCTGGCTCTGTGCTCAGGAGTGATATCTGGTCGTGCTCAGGGCACTTTATGTGATACAGGTGACCTGGATCAAATCAAGGTCAATAACATGCAAGGCAAACACCTGTGCTCTCTCTTCAGCCTTTTCATTATTTATTTTTTTCAATGCACTAACAACCTCTTAACAGTTGGAATTTTTACATTTCTCCTTTTTTCCTCTAAATCCATGTTCTCATTTTACTCCTCCTTATCGAATCATTTTCCTCAGCCCTGCCTATATCTTAATGTAACACATTTTTGTTCTTGAAAATATTTTTCTGATTCACCTGTTGCTTTTTTGCAACAGGGTATTTAGCACGTGTTCTTAATGTGAATATTTCATTCCTTAGTTGAAATGACTTAAAAGTCACCTGGGATGAGCCAGAGACACAAATGACTGAGTGGTGCTTTGTATGCAGGGTGTGAGCTTTGCCTGGGTTCAATTCCCAGCAGTATATAGCCCCCAAGTACCACCATGGGTGACTTCTGAGTACTGTGTGGGGTGGAGTCTCTGAACATTGATTTCTGGGTATAGTTCAAAAGCCAGAACTCGAATGCAAAGTGATTAGCAGTTTAAGTGTTTTTATACTGGATGTTGAAAATGGTATTTCTTATGACCACTTGAATCTACACAGAATTTTAGATCAACCCAAAGAGTAGGAGGAGACACATTGTTTATGTCACATTTTTTAAAAGGAGATATGAAGAGAAAACTATGGAGGTCCTCTTTCTCTTATGCCCCCTTAATAGAAAAATGAGTAAACAGTGCAAGAGAGGGTCTGCTAGGGTCCAGCAGACATGAAAGAGAGAGAACATTTCTAACAACTGGAGTCCAGAAATGTCTTGCAAGTGACCCAAGAAGAGTCATATGGAAGGCTGGAGAAGGGAAACAGCTTGCCTAGCACACAGCTGACCTGGGTTCTATTGCCAGCACCTGATATGGTCCTCTTAGCACCACCAGGAATAATCCCTGAGCATAAAGCCGGGAGTAAGCCCTAAACACTGCTGGGTATAGTCCCCTCCAAAGGGGTAAGTCCCCTCCATAAGGGGTAAGTCACAGAGTGTATCTTTTGTAGGTACAGGGTCCTGGCATAAACAAAATAATAAAAACCCAGATAGACTAGTATAAGTATACAACTATTGGAGATATTTCATTAAAATATATTAATAATTATATTTGTATAACTAAATGGGTAACTTTTAAATATAAAGCTACATATATTGAAAATAACTAAATAAAATTAACTGGAACTGCATCTGTGTGGTTGAATGTATAGGGTCTTTATTTTCCCAACTTTATGTTTTGTTTTGTTTTGTTTTTTTGTATCACACCTGGCAGCGCTCAGGGGTTACTCCTGGCTCCATGCTCAGAAAATTGCCCCTGGAAGGCTCGGGGGATCATATGGGATGCCGGGATTCGAACCACCATCCTTCTGCATGAAAGGCAAACGCCTTACCTCCATGCTATCTCTCCAGCCCCACAACTTTATGTTAATAAATGCTATTTATTGTTACATGAAATTTGGTTCTGTTATCTCTTCATTATTTATACTTGTATCCATATTTACTTAAGTTATAATAAAAATGTTTTAACTTTCACATAAGAGACCCAAAGAACCTTGTAACATGTGAGTGAGAAAAATTGTTACTCTAACAACTTCATGCAATTTTTTTAATTTCCTTTTAGTTATATGCCAAACCTGACAGGGAGCTATAGTTAAATGCTACTTTGAAATAATTCCATAGCTGAATTGTAGAGCTCTTCCATCTTGTGAAAGAAAAAAAAGCAACACTGCCTGCCAAAAAGGCAAGCTAGTGGGATAGGAAGGAAACTGGGGACATTAGAGGAGAGAAAATGGCACTGGTGAAGGAATTGGTGTTTGAATATTGTAACCCTGGAACTCAATCATAAATAATTTTGTAATTTTGTAATGCACAATGATTTAATAAATTATTTTTAATATTTTTTACACACAGATTATTTCATTTTCTCAATTCTTAAACTTATACCAAAATAATTTTTGCAGAATCTTATAAAATAACATTAAAATCTTATAAAATAACATACAAATAAATACAAGTATAACTGCTAAAGTGAATTCAAGTTACATAAAACAGGGTTAAAAACAAAACCATAAAACTAGATACTAAAATCAAAAGGTTCTGAATAAGACTTTCCTACTTTATGTATGCCATCTGGAAATGCCTATTAAAAGTATGGCAAAGAAATGGACCTTTTAATGTGTATATATAATTTAATTTCATTGTAAAAAATGATTGTCTTTATAATCATGAATTGACACTAGAACTCTCTATTACCAACCAAGTGGGAGAAATTAATCCAAAATAAATGAACCTAGATTTCCAAAGTTTAGGTCTTACACCCAACATTATTTTGTTTTGTATTCATACCTAAGTGGATTTCTGCTTTTAAATACTGTTTAATCTACTTAGTAGAAGTAAACAGGAAAATAAAGAGAAAGTGTTAAACCATCAATAAGTATATTTTGGGGGGGGTGAAGAGATAGCATTGAGGAAGGGCTTTTGCCTTGCGTGCAGAAGGATGGTGGTTCAAATCCCGGCATCCCATATGGTCCCCTGAGCCTGCCAGGAGTAATTTCTGAGTGTAGAGCCAGGAGTAGCCCCTGAGTGCTGCTGGGTGTGACCCAAAAACAAACAAACAAACAAACAAACAAAAAATATACTTTTATAGAAATTATACTACTGATTACTATGTGCATTATTTATGCCAGAATTCTTGAAATAATTCTATGATTTTAATGAGAACCTAATTAGTATATAATAAAAATGAAAAAGCAGGGAAATGGCATATGATAAAAATAAAAAAGCAATAGAGTTGAATACAGATAGGAAGATGTTCTGAACTAGATGTCTCTCAATGGGATAAGCACAGGCTGACTCTGTGTGCTTGAGGCTTGGTTTGATCTTAGTTTATGCAAGATCTCCTCAAGCACCACCAGTAAAGAACACTCTTATTCCCATCACTGAATCCACAGAAGCCCCTGAGCACTGCCACCAATAAAGGGGGGGGGGGGCAGAGTGATAATACATCAATCAGGTAGGATATTTGTCTTGCACGCGCTGATCCCCAGTATCCCATATGGTACCCGGATCCCTGCCAGGAGTAGTTTCTGAACTCAGAGCTCAAGAGTAACTCTTGAGCAAGCACCACAAGGTATGCCCAAAACAAAACAAAACAAAACAAAATAGAAAGTGGGGTGGGAAGAAGAAAATATACTTACAGGACTCAGTAACATAATAATAAAAAATATTCTCCTATGATTCTGAATAAGTTCCAGAAACATTAATTTACTGCTAAATGTGATGTTGATCAATCAGAATAAATATGAAGACATTGCCATTACTTCTTTGAAATTCTCCAAAACTAAAAAGTGAAATACAACTGAGAGAATTGAGTGAGATGGACTCAGTCACTGCTATGAGTGCTTTGTAGCAAGTTCACATTTCTTTGGTGATTTTTGTGAATCTAAAAACATTCTTATTCTCAGACAGATAAAAACTGAAGACTTGACATGAGTTTGTTACCTGAATTAAATGAACTTCCATCATTACTTCTAACCAGTGCTCTAAAAAAAACTACATTTGGGGCCAGAGAGATAGCATGGAGGTAAGGCGTTTGCCTTTCATGCAGAAGGACGGTGGTTCGCATCCTGACATCCCATATGGTCCCCTGAGCCTGCCAGGAGCGATTTCTAAATGTAGAGCCAGGAGTAACCCCTGAGCGCTGTCAGGTATGACCCCCTCAAAAATAATACATTTATGGGGCCAGAGAGATAGCATGGAGGTAGAGCATTTGCCTTACATGCCGAATGTTGGTGGTTTGAATCCCAGCATCCCATTTGGTCCCCTAAACCTGCCAGGAGCAATTTCTGAGTGTAGAGCCAGGAATAACCCTTGAGCGCTGCCGGGTATGACCAAAAACACAAACAACAACAAAAGTTTATGGGGCTGGAGTGGTGGCGCAGTGGTAGGGTGTTTGCCTTGCACGTGGCTGACCTAGGAAGGACCGAGGTTCGATCCCCTGGAGTCCCATATGGTCCCCCAAGTCAGGAGCGATTTCTGAGCACATAGCCAGGAGTAACCCCTGAGCATCCCCAGGTGTGGCCCAAAAACCAAAAACCAAAAAGCAATAAAAAAAATGTATTACAGTTATCAGGATCATCATTGCTTCTTCTCTCTGAAATTATCTAAATCCACATTATTGTAACCAAAACCCAAATTCCTCATCTCCTTTAACATAAGCTTCCTTGATCTTAACCTGCTCATTATATAGGTTATTATACCACCCACTCCCTCTATCCAGTAAATGCCAAGAGCACCCATTCCAATCCCATCACGTTGGAGTCATGCACTTATTTCCAGGAATGACTAAATGTCCTAGACACACACACACACACACACACACACAACCAAAAGAACACAGAGTGTGATTAGAAGTGCTTTCAGGGGTCAGAGAAAAAATTTAGTGGGTAGAGCACTTTCACTTCACAGAGCTGACCAAGTCTGGTCCCCAGCAACATTTATGGTCCTCTACACCCCTCCAGGAATACAGAGCCAGAAGTTAGCGCTAAACACAGTGGGTGTGGCCCAAGAAGATTTAAAAAAGAAAAGAAGTTTTCTTCAAGGGAATGCTTTTGAATTATTCTATTGTTTGGTATTCAGAAATGTTTCATTTCCAGCTCAAAGCACTATTATTATGCTTTGGTTAATTAAATGGTATGTCTTGCTTTGTAAAGTGGGAGAAAGGATGGTAGTGAAAAGAGGTGGAAAATACTGTAAAAGCATGTAAGCCGGCATGCATGTCATCTTTTTTATTTCTCATGGTGTAAAATAACAAGCACCTAATTAAGCACATCACTTTATAAAGTGTGTCCCCATAATTTGGGGGGACCAGAGTCCCTTAAAATGTTGGGGCTAGAGAGATATTAGATCAGGGAAGGGATTTGCTTTGGAAGCAACCCAGCTGGGTTAAGTTGCTTGAACCACAGATGTACAGAATCTAGAAAAAACCCTGAGAATTCCCTAAGTATGGGATCCCCTAAATTTATCTGACTATGTACACCTTAAAAAGTTTTCTGGTATCCTCAGAATTACAGGAATTCCAGTTTGAAGACATTATTCCCAGAAACTGCACAAACACTGTTTCAAATACAGGGCGGAGGGGAGAAAGCTGAGGGAGTAAATTGTACATACTGGCAGAAACCTCTGATTATTTTTTTTCCTTCAAGGTGAACAAAGAAGTATCAGTTCTCTGGAGTTAGACCAACTCCATATCTTAAATATTTAGGGAGGTTTTCAGAGACTTTACATGCTCTGGTTGTTTAATACATAGTTTCTGGCTCTACCACAGTGATAATGAGATGTCAAAGAAAGTTTTTCAGTTTGTAGAGACTCAAGGATTTCTGCCCCCCTGGGGAATTGTCTTGATAGTTGAATAAAAGCTATTGTTTAGATTCCCATTGAAAACATATTAGTTATTAGCCAGAGTTAGGTTAATATTCTTAGTGGAAGGTGAAACCATAACTGTTAGAAATGCAAATGTCTTCTTCCTTTTCTGTTTGTGTAACTGTCTCCCCATTTCTGGCCATTTAAGATGTTAACAGAAGGCTGACAGGGATATAGTACAGGGGTTAGGGGTTATGCCTTCCATGCACCTGACCTCACTTAGAGATGTACTAAGTAGCACATCTCCTCCTCCACCACTATCAGGTCATCATCTGATCAGGTCTCATCTGTTTTTGTTTTTGGGGCCACACTCAAAACTCAGGACTCTGAACTCAGGGATCACTTTTGATAATACTCAAGGGGCACCAGGGATTGAACCTGCATCAGTCACATATGACACAAACACTCTTCCCCCATGTAGTATCATCTGAAGGTTCC